>NC_044982.1:48392940-48694426 GCF_008728515.1 Papio anubis | reverse complement strand
TCTCTGCTAGATAATTTTGGTATTTTCATTCTTTTCTGAAAATCAGTACAGATTACCCAGGCTTTGCACCCCCAGAGGATCTGAGTCAGTGTTTTGGGATAGAGCCCAGCCATCGGTATGTTGTAAAAGCTCCCCAGGTGATTCTGATGAATCAAAACACAGATGCCTGGGCTGGGTCACAGAATGACTGACTGAGAATCTCTGGGGTTCAAGGCCTGGGAGACATTCACTTCAAAAAACCTCCCCTGGGTGACTCAGAGGCATATCAGAGAGTGAGAAATGCTCTCCTCAATTGACAGGCATAAATTTATCCACACCATCAGCAGGATACACTGGAGCTACAACCAGTATCAAATGAATATTTGAATACAGACTCCAGCCATGCCAATAGCTAACCTCCCATTGGCTTTCCAATTTGGATAAATGCTAAATTTGCTCATTAGGGTAGCTGTTGGCATATTTAAATATACCATGGAGACTGCAACTCTAGTGCATCGCTTGTGTTTGCATATATTCACAAATCACCTTTATGAAGACTAGCTTCACACAAAATAATTTTTAAAATGCACGTTAAACGAGAACAGAAACCAAGCAACAGCCTCAATTTGAGAAAACGTTTAATTTTACCATATGAATCTTTTTGTTCCCTCTCTTCATATGTTAAAAATAAATCTGAGGCTATTTACAAAACCTTGTGCTGAATTAAGTGAAACACAAATGAAACAACCCTCATTATTAAAAGTTTATAAATTAAAATAATAACAAAGGCTGACCCCAAACTCCACCTAAGATGAGAGCAACCTGACATTTCAAGAAGAAACACTTTCCCAGAGAACAAGTCACGAAGCATGACATCTCAAAACTCCAGAGTACGAAATGTCAACACCAAAAGGACTGAGTTGGTAAAAATTGAGCAAGAGTGGGTACTGAGAAGTAAAATCTGTTTCAAACAAAACAAACTAACTACTGCAAGATTTTGCACTTCACTGAATAACTACAGCGCATCGGTGTGTTCATTTTTTTCTTTTTTCTCTACAGATTCATTCCTTCTACTTTGTACAAGCCCTAACAGTAAGCTACAAAAATGTCATAAATTATAGAGTGCAAATAATGTAAAATCTTATGCTCACAAGGAGGTCCAAAGTGGTAATCATGCATTCCTCAGTTTTAAATATAAAGAAAAACATGCTTTTTGCATACAAAGTAAAATGATGACAATTGCAAATCATCTCAGTAGAACTGGTACCTAATTTCTGTTGCCAATGAAGGGAGTTGAGATATTAGGACAGGTGTTAGAAAGGACAATGGTATAACTAAACCATCATTCAATTAATGGAAAGTCCCAGTATGATGAAAGAACAATGTTATTTTTAGATCAAATCCTTCCTGTCCAGCATGTCAGTATAAAAATTGCCTCTCAGAGAACCAAAATAGGCTGGGTGCAGTGGCTCATGCCTGTAATCATAACACTTCAGGAGGCTGAGGCAGGCGAATCACCTGAGGAAAGGAGTTCGAGACCAGCATGGCCAGCATGGCAAAACCCTGTCTCTACTAAAAATACAAAAGTTAGCTGGATGTGGTGGTGCACGCCTTTAATCTCGCTACTCAGGAGGCTGAGGCAGGAGAATTGCTTGAACCCAGAAGGCAGAGATTGCGTAGGCCAAGATCGTATCACTGCACTCCAGCCTGAGTAACAGAGGGAGAGTCTGTCTCAAAAACAAAACAAACAGAACCAAATTAGAATGGTTGAAGTGTTAACAGACCAATCCAGAAGTTGCTGTTTGCCACAGAAACTTGAAAATAGAACCCGTGTTATTCACTGTGCCCATGGGACAACCTGTGCTTGAAGAAAAGGGCCCCTCCCATCTCCTTCAGATCCTGTAATCATATTGTTCCTCCTCGCTAGACACCAACTCGTTTAGAAGGACACAAAGTCCAAGTAGGTCCTATAGTATGTCTCCAATGAGTCCTTGTAGTTCACAAGCTGTGGTGAAGCCACGTTAATACAGCTACTTCTCAACAATTGGAAGTCAGATAAAATAATGGATGGGAAATTGAGAAGTCAGTCATAATGGAAAAATTTGCATAAATCAACAGTTTCTAACTCTCCTACCCCCAAGATTTTCTCAACACTCCTAAAAAGCAATAAATGACTGATCTGCTTTTCACACCCTCTCCCTTCTTTTGCTCTTTCTCATTGTCAGCAGAACAATACTCTAAATATGACTGACAAGAAAAAGAGGAGCAAAAGGTCTCTATAACATTTCTGTCGTGTAATTATCTACTGAGGACTCAAGAGTTGGCTGGAGAGGAATGACCCCTGCCCAGTTTCTGCTGCTAGTATTAATTTGGAGTCCTGGAGGACAGGCTAAACTCAACATGCCTAAAACCGAATTTAGCACTGATCACCCAAGGACACCTCTCTCCCTCCAGCCTTGCCAGTCTGTCAAAGTTGCCATCATTCCACCATTAAAACCTAAGTGTTACCCTTGGCTCCTTCTTATTCTGGCATCAAGCCATGTCTAGTCTCCAAAAGATTTCAGCTCTTTCAGAGTTCTCAGAATGTTCCTTTCTTTTCGTTTCCATTGTTTGGGCTGAGAGTTAAAGAATGCAGGAATTTTTGAAACAACACGTTTGGGAAACATTCCAAGAAACAGAACAGTCTGCATCAAGATGCAGGTTGTGAGAGGATGGCACGCTAGGAATTGCTGGTGACCTGGTATTATTGCAGTCCAAAGTGGCAAGCAAGGAGGTGAGAAAGGCTTGTAGCAGGAAGGACCTTTGATTTCTTGATGAGAAGTTTGAATGTTTTCCAGAAGCCAGTGTTTTGCAGACTTCAGTAGTTTCACTAATGACTTATCACGTATCACCCATATTATTCTTATTTACTTAATAGTTTTTCTGTGAACTCACTTATTGTTCCATATTAATCAATTTATTTAACATTGAAATTTTATTTTTTATTTTATTTATTTATTTATTTGAGAGGGAGTCTCACTCTGTCACCAGGCTGGAGTGCAGTGGTGCAATCTTGGCTCACTGCAACCTCCGACTACTTAGTTCAAGTGATTCCCCTGCCTCAGCCTCCCGAGTAACTGGGACTACAAGCAAGCGACACCACACCCAGCTAATTTTTGTATTTTTAGTAAAGACGGGTTTTCACCATGTTGACCAGGAGGGTCTCGATCTCCTGACCTCATGATCTGCCTGCCTCGACCTCCCAAAGTGCTGGGATTACAGGTGTAAGCCACTGCACCGGCCTGAAATTTTATTTTAACGAAAACATTTCCTTATGAAAACTTTCAAATATATACAATAGAGAAAATAGTTTAATTAATCTACATGTACTCAGCACAGCAAATATCAGCCCATGACCAATCTTGTTTCCTTTGTACTCCCCTAAGCACCACCGTTACCTCCATCAGCACACACACAAGCACACCCTTCCTAAATTACTTTAATCTGATCACAGACACTGTATCTTTCCATCTATATATAATTTGTATCTCTAAAGGATAATGACTGTAATGCCATCATCACACCTAAAAAAATTAATAATTCCTAAATATCATCTAACTTCCAGGACATTAAAATTTTACATCACTGCCATATATATAAAACTGAAATAATTTGCCATAAATTTTTAAAAGAAAATGTTATTAACATTATGGCATGATATGCTTGTAATTGGAACACTTAGCTTGAAGGCTGTTCTCCTTATTAAAAATTGAGATTAGAAAATGTTACACTGGTCTTCCACTTATACATCCTCATTGTCAAAAGGAGAAGGATTGAAAGGGAACTTAAAATGAAATAAATTTCTCACTGTGTAATTTAAAATTATTGAACACCATGTCTGAGTACCACCTAAATCTTCTCGCGTTTAACCAGGAATATCTGTCCCACACTTCAAGGGACACTATTACAGGGAATCATCTAAGAATTCTGGGCTTGATGGAATTCCTAATTGCGAAGAATTGTTCTAGCAGCAGAAAGAACAGAAGGGAGCTATGATGGAGGAACAGACAGCCTCTTATTACGTCCCACAGCTTACTGAGTCACTTTCACATTTCTTGAAAGTTTGTTTGGCTCAAATATGGTAGTTCTCCTAGTGCTCCAAAAGGGGAGCATACAGACTTGCATGCCTTTGACCAAGGATAGACCTCCTCCAATTGGAAAGACCACTCGCTCTGACCAATCTCACAGCTTCTGGGATAGGGACCACACATGCATGTAGGAGAGGAAGGGGACTTAACCTAGCCAACCCAGCTGAATAGAACCTTGCTATCAATGAGGTGATTGATGTCACATCCTGATGACCTTCACATATCATACCATCATTTTTTTAACCATCCCTGTCACCAAGACACCCCCCAACTTCTCCAAAGCCAATCTTCCCTAGAAAGGGGCTTTTGTGCCAGGTTCCAGAGCCTCCTTCCTCGTAAGCACTCTTTTTTGTGAATAAATTGCCACATCTTCAAGAAATGCCAAAATAAGACTTTTTTCAGAATATGGCTCACCTCCCCTTCCCCAGTACATATACATTCGAATATCTTCTATGGCTCTCCTTTCATACAGAGAAAACACCACATTTTTGACATGCTTTTCTGTTTTATGGTTACCATCTTTTTGCCATATCTTGTATCTACAACTTGAATATGAGTCCCTGTGTTTTTACACTGATTCAGTGGTTAATCAGTTCTTCCTATAGGTAAAGTACTATGCCTAATGCCGGTGACACTAAGATGATGAAGACAAAAATTGATATCCTTAGCAACACAGAGGCCAGTTGAAAAATAAATGAATAAACAAAGAGAAACAAAGCAATGTTGCATAATAAAGGTTCTATGAGCTCAGGTGGAAAAAAAACTCACTCTTCCTGGGCAGGTTCTGGAAAAGTGAAAACAGAGGTGAGGCTTCAAGAGCAAATAGGAGATCCCCAAGAAGGCAAACAGGAAAGAAGGAGAATATATCCTACTTCTCAAAACCTAAAAATTCCCAAATCATAGCTTGTTCCCTAAACAAGCTATGTGCTCAAACTATCTTCTAGTCAGGGGCCAGCAATACATATGTCTGAGTTTCAACAAAAACTTTGTGATCAAAAACCCATGAGGGAGAAAGAAGGAGTCAAAAAAATATATAGAGTCAAATCATTTTTTCCCAAATCAACGCATCTTTACTGAACTTTGCTATGTGAAATATAATTTAGTACTGTCTCTGCCTTTGAGGTCCAATGTTTGTTTAAATACAGTCTAGCTGAGGAACTATATATATGTAAAAGCAAGGAAAGCTCAACAACAATAAAAGGCATGACAGTTCAGTCTCAAAATAGGAAAAAAGACACAAGTAGCACATGATTAAGTGCCAAATAGCCCATGATCAAGTACCAACATAAATGCAACCATGAGAATTTTTTTTAAAGAATGATCACTTTACATTGTGGGCCAGGGAGATTATAGGTGTATATAGAGAGGTAAAGAATATTTGTAAAGCAAAAGGCAGGAAAACACAGAATTATTTCAAAGATTAGTAAATCAGTTCATATGGCTGGAATAGAGAATTCATATGAGAATGGCATGAATAAAAAATAGGTAGGGATCATATTTGAGGATGTCATATGTACTCACACAAAAAAAGCAATAACCACTTGTTGAGCTCACATTGCCATACCAGTACCCATATGTCACCTGAATTCTCAGATAAGGACACAGGGGGCTTAAGGAGGTTAAGTCATTTAATGTCAGTCTAGGGATATCTAGATGCAAAAGACAGATGTGGCCACTGACCTCTGGGGCTTAAAATCTAGTATCCACAGAGTTAGAAAGTGAATTAGCTGAATTCAAACTCTGGATTCCAAAGCCCAGGTTCATTATTCACCAATATTTCTCTGTTCCTGTTCAGCACCAAGATAGGTCAAATGTTAGAAAACTCCACTCCCTCTTCACTTCATATCCTTCAGTTGCTCTTTATGTAACATTAATGGCAGTGATTCTTGACCCAGTCTGCATCAGAGTCACCTGTGGAGCTTTTTAAAAATGTACACACACATATACACTGTGGAATACTATGCAGCTGTAAAAAGGAATGAGTTCATGACCTTTGCAGAGACATAGATGGAGCTGGAAGCTGTTATCCTCAGCAAACTCACACAGGAACAGAAAACCAAACACTGAATATTCTCGCTTATAAGTAGGAGTTGAATGATGAGAACATAAGGACACATGAGGGGTAGGAGTGATGGGGGAACAACATACACTGGGGCCTTTTCAGGGAGGCGGGGAGAGAGGGAGAGCATCAGAAAGAATAGCTAAGGGAGGCTGGGCTTAATACATAGGTGAAGGACTGATCTGCGCAGCAAACCACCATGGCACATGTTTACCTATGTAACAAACCTGCACATCCTACACATGCAACCTGAACTTAAAAAAAGTTGCAGAAAAAAATGTACATGCTCAGGACACAGCTCCAGGTACCTGAATTGGAGCCCAGGCATCTGTATTTTTTAAATATTCCACAGGAGATCCTGATGCACAGCCAGAGTTAAGAACTTGATCAACACACCACAGCATGTCCAAAACATGCCCCAGACTTCTTACCTAAGACCTAAACAAAACATGCACACTTCATTCTAGTCTTCTACAAGCAATCCAGATGAGTGATATAATAATGACACTAATAATAATAACATTCATACTTTTTATTGAGTGCCTACTCTGTCCCCAGGCACTGTGCTTACTGTTTTTTACACATATTTTCTGTTTTAATTCTCGCAAAATCCAAGGAGGAGAGAACTTTTAATATTCATATTTTGAAAGTCATAAAGCTAGATAGAAGAGCTGGAATTCAAACTCAAGAGTACATTGATTCAAAATAAATGCTTTTCACAGCCACTCCACTCCACTGCCTCCCAAAACAAAGGATAACCATCAATCCTCTGAATATTTGAGTGCCACCTAATGCCAGGCATTGTGCCCTCAGTCACATATAGCATAAACTAATACTCACAGACTTTAAAGTAATGGCATATTTACTTGAGTTCCAATAGATATTTAATTTGTCATAGAGACTATATCAAGTAGCTGAAAATAGAATGAACAACAAGCTTTGTTACCCAGCAACTTAATAAGATAAAGATTTCACTATCAGAAAATTGGGTTTTCTGGAGAAGGAAAAAAGTACAAGCTATACTTGTGGAAACACTCAAATGAGACTTCTAGGAAACGGGCTTTGACATTGATTCCCATGGGTCTAGGCTCTCAAAATGTTAGTACCTCTCATCCTCATTTTAAAGAGCTAAAGGCTAAACATCAGACCATCTCATTATTAATTTCAAAACTGAAACCTTACAACTCATGATTGAAGACCACCTAATTAATTTTTGGTATCAATATTTCTCAATACACGGCTATATAACACCCAAATATCCCCCCCAAATAATGAATGTTTTTAAAAGAGCAAATCACATGTTCCTTTCTTACATATACATTTTAAGCCATGGTTATTAATGTTTTGAGGTCCATGAGTACCACTGAAAAATCTAAAGAACCTTATGAAGCATCTCAGAAAAGTGCACATCAATTTATGCACAGATTCTTAGATTAAGAATGTCTTATCTGATGCACTATTTTATTTATTCCTTTTTCATTTAATTTTTCAAAATGAGGGCTGACTCTTTCAGACACTGACAGTAGTAAGCCCCTTATCCCCATGGAGCTCATCTACAGTCTAGCAATCTTGTTTATGACTAGATTTTGCAATGGAGAATATGTAGAAAGCCGTATTATTAATTATCAGCAACATGTACACAATGAATGCCTAGCTGTACAGGGCATGGCTAATACCTGTTGGAACACCAGTTAGACACCAATTGGAACATAGTGCTAAGCAGGAGATCAAGAGACCTTTGAGCCCCAAGTGATGGGGGATGAGCCCAGAGGGTGAGAAGGTTGTGATCTAGAAAATCTCGTAGTAGGTAGTAGAGACTGGGCAAAAGGGGTTTGGATTCATCGGCAGGTCTCTAGTCCCTAAGAAGACCTAGATTGGACATTAAGACAAAGCACCAGTCCCAGGGGTATGAACCAGAAAACTAAAACAGGGATTGTGGCAGTGGGTTAAGTGGAAATCCAACTTTTTCTGAGAAAGCCCAAACTACTCACTGACAGTAGAGTACAGAAAGAACTTGGTTAAATGGAAACAAGGACGACTCTGTACTTGGAATGGGCACACGATTAGAACCAGACCTTTGACGGGCTAGCAGGGTACTGAATCTGGGATCCACTGGCCTACTGCTCCTCAGTTTCACCCAATTCCAGTGTCCTAAAGGTAGGGAACTGGTGCCAGGGACTATGGTGAAGTGCAGATCTACAGGTGAAGGTCAAATGCTTAAATTCGGCAGTGGAGATTATAAATCTACAGAAACTACAAGCCAAGTAGATCATTACAAGGAGTAAACACATTGCACAAGATATCGCCCATGATCCTAAAAACTTGGTATACGACTCTACCCCCCCCCCCCCCCAAAAAGGGAAAGCTAGAATAAAAAATTAGCTAAATACTTAAAATTTTGTATCTGCTGAATGTCAGACATTGTGGTGTTTGGAAATTAAACAATAGAAATTGTTGGAACATGAAGTTATCACTGTGTCACATCAGATGTTTGCAGTATAATGATCCCTTTTCTGATTAAAGCAAATTCTTCACAATAGGTAATTCTATATACTGAATTGTTTTCTCATCCTTCTCTCTGTAACAGAAATGCCGGGCTGTATTCAGTTGATGCGGAGCGTGTGGGAAAGGATAGAAAAATAACGAAGTTTTTAAAAAGTAATAAATAGTAAACAAACAACATGGTTGATGGTTCATCTAGGCTACTAGAAAAAACTCACAAAATATTTTTTCCTTCACATTTTCAGTTCCCATCATATATCAGTTCATAGCAGTTAAGTGAGTTACATGAGGAAATTAGTTATTTCTCCCATGGAAGGGCACTCTGAAATGGGGCAGAGGGTCAAGCCAGCTAAACTTAAAGAGATACCCTCTTGCTGGAGTGCTGGAGATATTCTGTTTGCCTCTCCAGATCCACACCCCAACCTTCTCCATCCTACTCTGTGCCCTAGAAGATAAGCTATGGGGTCTTCAATTATGGGACACCTTGCTCTTTAAAGGATTTCCATGATGTTTGGCCACCCACCAGACATGGGAGGGAGAGAGGAGAATGTTGTGGTGATATCTACACCCCTGAAAGATTATAGCAAACTGCAGACATCCACTGCTTAACACAGATGCTGTCAGGCTGCCCTCACTACACAGCCACCTCTCTCTCCATGTTTTGGGAATCCTCCCTTCCCTTGCACCCTTATAGCCTGCTACTACCAGCTCAAAGGATTGGAATTCTTTGGACTTCCCTATACCCTGCCCTCCTGTGATGGTTAATATTGTGTGTCAATTTAAATGGATTGAAGGATGCAAAGTATTGTTCCTGGGTGTATCTGTGAGGGTGATGCCAAAAGTGATTAACATTTGAGTCAGTGAGCTGGGAGAGGCAGACCCACCCTCAATCTGGGTGGGCACCATCTAATCAGCTGCCAGCATGGCTAGAATAAAGCAGGCAGAAGAAGGTAGAAAGAGCAGACTTGCTGAGTCTTCCAGTCTTCATCTTCCTCCCATGCTGGATGCTTCCTGCCCTTGAACATCAGACTCCAAGTTCTTCAGCTTTTGGACTCTTGGACTTACACCAGTGATTTGCCAGGGGTTGTTCAACCTTTGGCCACAGACTGAAGGCACTGTCTGCTTCCCTACTTTTAGGTTTTGGGACTCAGTCTGGCTTCCTTGCTCCTCAGCTTGCAGATGGCCTATTGTGGAACTTCACCTTGTGATTATGTGAGTCAATACTCCTTAATAAACTCCCTTTCATATATACACCTATCCTGTTAGTCCTGTCCCTCTAGAGAACCCTGACTAATACACCATCCTTCCTGTAATTGCCCTGTTTGAGTTTGTATCTGTTTCCTGCCAGGATCCTGACTGAATATTGTCATTCCAGAGCCACCCCTCCATGGGCAGGCTATGGGGGTGATGAGGAATGAGGTGACCTTGATGGCAATTCTGTTTGGGCTGGTGGAGGAAAGCTTTAGTCCTAAGAGTGCTGAGAAGGAAGTCTTTCATTTCTACTTGGCGAAGTACCCAAGGGACATGGCCAGAGCTCCTCTCTCCTAAATCATCTTGACAAGTTGGGACTGTCTGGGTATTGTGAGGAACAAAAAGATAATCTCACCTAAACTACCATCAACTTTCCAAAACAGGCCAACCAAGAGAAAGTTCTAAAAGGCTGGAGAAGGGTTTTGAAGCATGGCTTATCCCCATTTGGACTTCTTCTTAATGTTTTCAAAACATTTATCTTAATTTTATAATAAAATAATTTAAACTGAAACTGTACTTCTATTCATCAGATGTTCAAAGTAATATAATGTTCTGGTAGCATACTCAAGATCCCCAAACAATTTTACTATCTCTGCAGGACATTATAACCCCCTGGTATCTTCTCTTCAATTCAGTTTTGTTTTTAATTTCCATCAAGTAGCCAGAGTCAAAAATATATATAGAGAGAGTCATCTTTGGGGCTTTTTAATAGCTCTTTACTGAGCGTTGTACATGAACATGTACTCAGCACAGCAAATATCAGCCTGTGACCAATCTTGTTTCCCTTGTACTCCCCCAAGCAATTTATGTTCAATTTTTATTGAAGATAGGAATCGTAGGAAAAATTTATTTTGAAAGGTAAATGGTTACCTGCCCAGTAAGCATAAATACAAGAGATTTAACATTTTTAAAAACCCACTGGTCTTATTAATGCCATGTCTGAGGAATTTGGAAAGGCCCAGCTAATGTCAGAAATATCCAGAAATGTCAGGAACAAGCATGGGGGTAAAACCGAGGATGCTCAAACCCCATCTGGAATGAAGCATCACTGCAGTCACACTTGCATTGCCATATGATAGAGGTCTTAATCAAGGCTTGTAGTGGTGTGAATAACATGGGGCAAGACTTTAAGACCAATGGGGTCAATGTTAAAGCAATGCTGGACTTCTGCTTTTGAAGAGAACATCAGCAACACCAGGGTCAGCATTCCAATGATTTAAATCACAGCAAGAGAAATTTCCTTAAATATTAAAAGAAGCACTGGCAGTAACACTGATGTATGATTATAATTCCACAAATATTTTTCTTCTATACTGTGTCAGGCAAAATAACTCAAAATTACAGGCATCTCTACTTGGCCACAGGAGTAGATAACTTCCTCTCTTTCTGTCCCCACATAAGCTTATTTCTTCTTAACTTCCAGATGTAGGAAATAAAGAATTCATCTCAACAGGAAAAGCTGCCTTGTATCAGCAAGATTTCCTCTGTCTGATCAGAAGAATAGCGGCTGAAGATACCCAGGTACCTTGAAGGAGTCAAGTTGGGATCAGGAGCGGGCATCCCCTTGTCCTGGCTCTTCACTGCCCTCTACCCTCTGTCCTTAGAAAACTGTAAGATTCCAGACACCAACTGGACCTTGGTTACTAGTAGAGGGGTCTCTCTATCTCTCTCCTCCCTCTATCTCTCTCTGGTCTCTCTCCCTTCCCCCACCCACCATGCATGTACAAAATCTTAAGGCCATCTTGTTCAATCTCTCTTCTTTCTAAAAAGAGCCTTCAGACACAGCATCTGGTTGAAGTAAATTTCAGTCTTGCAGGGAGAAGGAAGTAAGCTCTTTATCAGATCTGCACATTGCAAGTTAAGGGCACCCTGCTGAAAACAAAGTGAAAGTTTATCATCATCCTCCAGAACTTCAGGAGGAGGAAAAACAACGGAGCCATGGGAGGATCTGAAATGTTATAATTTTGCCTGCTTGTTACTCTCTCTAGTGGAATATGGATTTGGGCAGTAGACAGTTCTGGGGTCAGATCCTTGCCCTGACACCTGGGAGCTATGCCCTTGGGCAAGGTAACCTCTCTGAGTCTCAATTTTTTCATCTGTAGCATGGTGATAACACCCACTACACAGAGTGGCTGTGAGTTATAATGGAATCATATATGCTATTGCTTCATCAAGTCTAAAATGCATACCACTGTCAGAGAGAGGTTGTAGCATTCTTCAGAATTTATATCCCGAATCCCTTGTGTGCTATGGCTTATTAGTCAAGCCCCAAACATTACTCTGCAAACAATTCAGGCTCACATTGGTTACAATCCCACTATGACTGTACACAGTGTCTATTTGGGTATAATTTTCTATTGAAAGCCACAGGAAAGTGAATTCTGTTAAGTTTTAGCATAAGCTGAGATTCTCATTCCTGATTTTCTTCCCTAATAAGCTTGTATATGTCAGAAGTTGTGTGTGCTGGGGTTTTACATGCATGATCTTTATATCAAGTGTAAATAGTTTTTTAAAAGACAGAACTCTGAACTCCAAGTATGTTAGATGCTTTGCCACCATTTTCCATCCTTTATCAAGCAATCAAACTGGGTTGAGAGACGTACCTAAATCCAAAGTCAAAGGGCATATCCCCTGCTCTTCTCACTTCTTTCCTGGGAGACAGCCCTAAGTCACACTAGGAGAGCCACCATGAAATTCTACACTCCCAGCAAATACAATCAGAATGTGACAGACGTCAAGATGAGTAATAAGGCCATTGAAGACAGCTTTATTAAATACTGCACAAGGCACTGAGAGAGAATTAACATCTGGAATGGCCTTTTATTCTCTAATAAGCATAAGTATGTCATCTCCTCTGAAACAGGTAAGAAAGGAAGGGGGAAAAACACAAAGAGGTGACTTAGACCAAGGTAATCAGAGAATCTGCTTCAACTAAAATTCTACTGCATCATCGTCAAAATAAGGCCCCCAAAAATAAGAGTAACATAATCAAATCAGAACACTCATTCAAACCATTCAGAATTTCTCCCTAGGATGAAGATCCCGCCAATTCTAAACCTCTTTTTCCGTTCCATGAGTCATAAACCCGATGAGATTCCTTCCACAAGGATAAATTTCCACGTGGCCTGACTGTTGGACCAAGTGTGTTTCGTTAGCAGATCATTCAGTCCTGAAACAAACAAACCAACCAGGCGGCCTCCATAGGCCCCTGAATGAAATAACAGTTGTTTTTCCGAGATTCTAGCCCAAGTCACAGGACCATTTTCGTTACATTTTAGCATATAGTGCAAAATCATTGAAAACAAAATCAATTTTTGTTCCTGAGAGTCTTTAGTGAATTTTTCCCTGAAATTCACTCATATACACAATTTAAAGTTCATATCCACTACTAAGATATATGAGATCACATGCCAAGACTTTAGTAGCCAAGAATTTTTCTTGAATTAATATGGCTGATGGGAAACAAAACTTGGAAAATGTAAAATAAACTCATGAGTTATTAACAATGATGTTATCCCATGCTTTGAGAGCTCAGAAATGCATCAGAGTGAGATTAAATGTGTTAGGGGGTTTCAGAGAGTCAGTGAAAGTACATACCATAGGCCCCAGCCTACACCCTCCTCAATCTCCAAACAGACTCTTGCAACAGAGAAGGGAGTATATGGATACCCAGCTTGTTCTAGGAAAGGGACAGATTATCCATAGTCAGTGCTACTCAAAGTGCACTCTCCAGTTAGTGCTGGCCATGAACTGTTACCAGTCCGTGACAAATGTAGAAATTGAGAGTAATCACTGAGAAATGTTTATAGTAAGTTGACACTACTATAATATTTCAGTGCATAATTGTTTTCTACTATTTCATTTTTGTTAATTTTGCCAGAGTTTTGGAAATGTAAAAACATAAACTGGCTAGGTAAAGAACCAGAGAGTTTGAGACATGCTGCCCTAGATCCCTCTTCATAGTTTTGGCTGCTCTTTGGGATCTCCTGGGAGCTTTAAAAAGTACTGATGCCTGGGTTTCAATCCCAGCGAGTCTGTTTTAACTGGTATGGAATGCAAGCTGTGCCTTGGGATTTTTTTCACTCCCAGATGTTTCTAATAAGCAGCAACTTGAGAACCACTTTTCTTATATTGGTAAGGGATAGCAGAAGGCATTTAGGGGCTAGTAAACTGGAAACACACACAAAAGTAATGCTTTATCTTCTGTTACTTTGAAAATTTGAAAAATATTTTCTTACTTCAAATTAAGTTATAATTCAGTGTTTCATTATAAACAAAGGTAAAATGGGCCAGGATACCATGGTATCCTACGATATAAGGTCATGTGAGGTATAATTTTTAGTGTAAATGTTTTATTACAATATAACATACATACATAAAAGTACACAAATCTTATGTGTACAGCTCGATGACATTTTCATAAACACATCAATGTAACCAACAGATCAAGAAACAGATAATGCACCATATTATTTTCCCCCACCATATTATTTTCCCTCAGCTTCCCACTGAGAGGAAATAAAAATAATGTACTCTGCCACTATGAATATGCCATTTATCTTAGTTTACAGTAAATGTAGTAAAAGTTGGAAGATCTGAATAATAAAAACAGAAAGTGCAATGATTCTTTCTGAAAGATGACATGTTGAATACAAACATCTGCATTTGCTCATTCAGGAAGTTTCACTAAAATAACAATGAATGTATTTTAAAGGCATAAATCCATAAAAATGGAAGAATCAGGAAAGAAGATAATTATAAAATTTTAGGAGCTAGGAAGAGGTAAATGACTTGTCAGTCCTGAGAAAACTGAAACCTAAATTGAGGGTAGAGTAAACGGAAATTACTTGAATTTACCATGCAGAATTTCTCCAAGCATTGGAAATTGTGACACCAGTTACTACTGTAAATTAGGCTAAAATCAGCAGTCTTGCTTAAGCCTGTTTAAGGAATATTATGGCTTCTTAATCCCCACCCTCATTCAGCATTTGACTATACCTCCCCTCACCCCGGCAAAGGGCAGAGGTTTGTTCTCCGAAGATGCTCAAACAAAACTCTACAGAGACACCAGGCGTGGTTGAAGACTGAGGTGCTATACCAAAATCATGGAAGAATTGAGTGAATCTGTATACACTGCTCACTGGGGCTCCCAGGCTTCTTTCCTACTTGACTCTCAGAATGCTGCTGGTAAGCCAGGAGATTCAAAAAGCCTTCTATGAGCCAAGGGAGCAGATCTTAAGAAAACGATATTGGAGTTCCCAAGGAAGAAGTCCAGCTGTTTAACAGTAGGGTCATAACAGACAAGCTCTGTTGGGAGATGATTCTCCATGAGCCTTTCCTGCATTTCCACATATCATGTGCAGGCACCGACAGCTTTTTGTTCTAAACTCTCTCTTCAAGAGCCTATATAAGCAACAGGTTTAAAGGGTAGAAATAAAGTTTCCCTCATAAAACAGAAGGCAGGTTTGTTTGCTAACATCTCTCTCTGGGGGAAGCATTGGGTAGGTTTGTTTGTAGGCCGTTATAAATGATTGGCATTTTCTAAGCTCAGGATTCCTCGACTGTGATACAAACCTACTACACATACTGAGGATCCACCTTGGTTACTTCATATTGTCCCCGTGGAACTTGGGGAGCAAGGGAACCAACATAAACATGAAATTCATGCTGCCTGCTGGAGTGTGAGTAATAAAGTCCTTTGAATCTGACCCAAGAGTCTCATGTCTTTTGCCAGCATCTGTGAAACTGTAGCATGCTAACTTGATAATTTGAAAGTGGTATATAATACCAGACCCTTCATAGTTCTTGACCACTTCAGCCATTCTCACAGATTATAAACTGTTTTTGAGTCATTCACTCTAGAATATAAGCACATAAACAAGAATCACAATATATCCAAGAATACTGACTAACAATTTTGTTGTTGTTGTTGCCCAGGCTGGAGTGCAGTGGCATGATCTTGGCTCACTGCAACCTCCGCCTCCCGGGTTCAAGCGATCCTCCTGCCTCAGCCCCCCAGTAGCTGGGATTACAGCCATGCGCCACCATGCCCAGCTAATTTTTGTATTTTTAGTAGAGATGGGGTTTCGCCATGTTGGCCAGGCTGGTCTCATACTTCTGACCTCAGGTTATCCACCTGCCTCAGCCTCCCAAAGTGCTGGGATTATAGGCATGAGCCACCAAGCCCAGCCCACAAATTTTTTTAAAAAATTTTAAAACAACTTGGAGGAAACAGACCACTCAGGAGAAGAAAACTTTTTAAAATACAGTATTAAAATCCTTAAGGAGATAAGAGAAGATATTCTCTCCATAAAACAAGAGTAAGATGCTATATTTTTAAGAGAAATATTCAGAAAACAAAAGAGTTATTAAAACTTTAATAAAACTTGAAGTAAAAAACTTATAGAAGAGTTTAAAAATAAAGTACAACATATAGACAAAGGGATGGAAAGCAGGAGAGGAAAGGTTAGAATCTACTTCATTACAGCATTAGCCATTACATCAGAAACTATACCTCTCAAATTCATATTGCTTAAGCCAATATAAGCTGAGGTTTCTTTACTTTCTAACTGACCGTCACATTCTAACTGACTGTCAAGCAAAAGAATACACACACACACCCCTGCGGAAACTTTGGAAACCAGTACATCTTGGTAAAGTATACACTGGTTTGTAGTCTGGAGCCACTGATAACGATGGAAGCAGTGCCTTTATCAAATAAAATTATCTCCCCAAACCTGCCCAGTTGTCATAATTTGGATGCAAATATTGAAGATACCAGTCACTATGCTATTTCCCCTCAGCAAACAACTGGATATCTCACAATATTTCTAACTCCTGACTTTCTGTATGTGTATATGAATGTCATTGAAAAAGAAAATCTATTCTGTAAGCCTTTTAGGACACATGAAAAGTTGCAATGCCAAGCAAAACTGCACTTGGGGAGAAAAGTAGGTTGTGCTGCTTTGGAAATGAAAGTAGTTTTGCACATTAATATGACTTGCTGCCTTACACATCAGCATGTAGTGGCACCTGAAATATTGTCAATAATCCTACAGGAAACCTATTCTACTGTCTTGAAAGTAAAAGTCAACTCCATCAGAGCCAGGGTCAAAATTATCACCTCCTCAAGAATTTCATTTTTAATTAAGAAAACGTGGAGTTCTCCTTGACTACCTAGAAGTTGCTTTGCTTCTGGAAACCATGACTGAAATCTTTAAATGGCATTTGGGAACACATTTGTATCACCTTTGAGAAAAAAAGGAAGCCCATTCATAGAACAATTCAGTAAGGAGAAACTCATTCATAGCTTTTCTTACTTTATGGATATAACATGATACTTTTTTTTCATTCAAAGCTTTACAGTCAGCATTATAATGCAGCTGGAAATCACAAGTTATTTTGGAAACACAGTTTCTCAGGAAACTAAGGATCCAGAGGGACAATGTGTCATAACATGTCTTCTCTGTAGATCAACAATCCAAGGGTACGTAGATATACTGCAGGATATGTTTGAAGGACAATTCTGCTTGGATGAGCTTAACATTGAAACGGATTCATCACTCTTTCCTTGTAGACAAAGACCACATGGATGGTTTTTGAGGCCTCGTCTCAAAGATGATCTCATTGACTTGAATACTGATGAAATGATGTGACATTAATTCAACTTGCGGGATCAGGAAATCTGGTGTTTCTTGAAATATGTCCACCCTCTTCCTGCAAAAAAGCTAGTAGATCTCTAATTTCATTTGCTATCTCATATCCTTGTGAGTCAACATTTTTAGAAGGTGTTAAGACTTCCAACACATTGAAGTAAACTGGGTGTCAAAGATGAGCTGCACGTTGTCATGCCTAAGATCACTGCAAAATTTTAGCTTTTTATTAGTCCAACAACAAGAGCTGTCTCACTAAAATTTACTTTTGAATAAAACTAAAGTTCACTTTTATTTTAACACATTTAAATGATTTCCATCTTCTAGATATTACCATTAAATTTTGCATACATTATTATGAAATGAAAAAATAGATAAAACTCAGTGGAATTATTTTATAGCCTGTATTTGTGAAGTAAATTTCCAATGTAATAAACTGCATGAAAATGTTTGGTGCATATGTGCATTTGGGGGATAGGTGAGTAGTTCATAGATCAGATTTTGAAAGATTTCTGTATCTCCGACATGTTAAACATAGAAATGCTAGAAACCACTGTTATACACTGTAAAACAATCTCTAAACTAGCATGCAATTATGATGTCAAGTCAAACATCAATTTAATCCTTAGTCACCTTGAAAACTAGCAGTTAAATTTTCAAGTGTGATCTGATCCAAGCCCTAAAATGTGTGCCACTAAGTTCCTATAAAATTGAACTTTTCAAGTTTAATGCATTAAAAGCCTACCTGAGAGACATGACAAGTAAATGCAATCTGGTACTCTGGATTGAGTCTTAGAACAGAATGAGAACCCTAATCGAAAAACTGGTGAAATCCAAATAAAATCTAGAGTTTAATTAATTATAATGCACCAGTGTTGGTTTCTTCACTTTTGACAAATGTACCATGCTAATGAAAAGTGTTAACTGAGTGAGGAAGCTGAGTGAGGGGTTACAGGAACTCTCTGTATTATCACTGCAACTTTTCTGAAAAATTTAAAAATATTCCAAATAAAAATATTATCTTGGAAAAAAGTCTGTTTGACATTTTCAACAGGGCTTAATCACTCATCCAGCCAATTTTATGGAGTGCCCAGGCACTGTTCTTTGTGCTGGTCATACAGTGCTGAACAAAATAGATCCATCCCTACCTATTCTTAGGGATGTAAAAATCTAATGGGCAGAAAAGCATTAAACAGTCACAAAAGTGAACATAAATTGCACTAGCTGCTCGTGGTAAGTGCTATAAAGAAAAAGTACATGAGATGATAGAGGTGCAAAGCTGGAAAGGGCTCTCAGAGGTGGTGGCACTTAATATGAGACCTGAGGAATGTTGAGGGGCCAGACAGGTCACACCGCCAGGAAGATGGGAGAGTTTTTTCATCATCTTAGACAAATGAAAGAGCCTGGAACAGGAACCAGTAAAACCAAAACATAATAAGATCATGAAAGTGTGGTGGCAGCTAAAGAACCAGACCTTGTAAGATATTGTAAGCTGCGTTCAGAGTTTTATAGTTTTCCAAAGAGACAAAGGAGGCCACTAACGACTTTAACCAGAGGAATGGTATGATCCAATGAATGCTTCTGAAAGATTATCATGGTTGCTACACAGATGTGGACTAGAAAAGAACAAGACAAGCAGCTCCAGCTTCAAGCACTCACAATTTTCAAAAAGTTCTCAACTTCTAAGCACCTTTGTTCTAAAAAGTCTGTGGGAATAAGAATGTCACTTTAGATGCAGTACTGCTTCTTCAGACCCTGTCACCATAACTCCAGCAGGGAAGCTGGTGCCTCCGTAGCCTCCAGCCCACTGGATTTGGATCTGTCCTCTAGAATGCCTATAACTGAACATGGGTTTCAACAAAAACACAAAATAGATACCAAAGGCACATGACTTGGAGTTTGGTAAGATATTAGCAGGAAAACCTGCAGGCTCTAATGCCCTTAGGGATCTCTGCTTCACAAGGCATAAAAAAATTCTTATTATGTCTGGTTTTCAGTACCATGAAACCATTATTGACACCTCACTAGTGCCATCTTGGCATTAGCCTAGGTCTAAATAGAACAAATCTCAGACTGCAGGATAGTGTAATGTTCAAACTGTTTAAATATACCATGTTAAATGTCATCCTCAATTACTGTACATTGAATCTGAAAGACCTAGTGTATTGCCCTATCTGACCTAGAAAAAGAACTATGTCTTCCAAACCTGATGTAACCAGTGGCACGTCAATGAAGCTTAACAAGTAGTCTGCAGTGCTAGATGGGCACTCTTAAACAGAATTCTCAAGGACTTATCCTCTAAACAGACACATGGATTTTCTGTTTCTAGGATTATACAGTATCTATAAGTTCATTAAATATGATCTAGATTCACTCTAAGGGCTCTCAGGACCAGAAGAAAGAAAAGATGGAATCTTGATTGAAGCCTATAATTTGATATAAAAAATGCAATATTCTGTGAACCAAATAGCTATTAAGTTAACTGTCCAACCAATTGCTCTGTTTCTCTAAACTATCATCTCTTCCCTCATACAGCCAATAGGGTTACAGGAGAGGGCCTCTGGCAGCCATGATTGGGAAACTTGACCCTACCCCAAACCACCACCATCAATAGGGTCAAGAGTGTGCAAGTGACATAAATTGGGCCAAAATATCGCTTTCCCCAGGAATCTGGATTTAGAAGTAAGAGATTCTCGCTCAATCTGTCTGCTCTCTTGAATAGAGGACATGTAATCACTGGAACTGCTGGCAGTAGCTATTTTTGACCATTTGGACAAGGAAATAGAGAAAGTCAGCCTGAAGCAAGAGACAAGAATGGGGAGCATGTGCCAGAGAAAAAGAGATGAAAGACAGAGAAAGAAGACTTCCTGTTTTCCCCACAGCCCTCCAGGACCTGATTTCAGCCTACACCATCTTATCCCTCCTCTTCAAACCCATGAGAGACTCCCCGGTGTCTTTTCAACAGCTCCCATTTTGCTTAAGCCAGTTCAAGTGGAGTCTCGTGACTAGAAACCAAACAAACCATCACTAATACTCCACATCTTTCCATTTTACTTAGTCTCAAATGGCATAGAACCAGCTTGCCAAATTCTGTAAGCCAAGATCTTTGAAAGGAGAATCCAATTCCAGCCTCTCAAAGCAGATAAATGAAAATAAATGAAAAATGCTTATCCTGAAATGTTAGGTGGGAAAAAAAGCAGGACACAAAATTGTATTATAACTAAGCTACAGTTTATATTTCTCAATAAATCAAGAAGTGAAGTCCTGTATGCCTTAGGAAAGCTGGAAAGGAATAAACCAAAATAATAGTACTTGTGTTAGGGTAACAAGATCATTTCCATTTTTCTTTATATTTCTCTGTGTCTTGAAGTAGTTAAATGCTTTATACTTTTAAAAAAGCATAACTCCAAAGACTATGTAGAAACATGTAAATATGTTTGTAACATAATGATATATTTTTCAAAGAAGAACATAAAATAGGCTGTCTGTTACATTTGTGGCTACATATATAGCGAAAAAAGAACTGTCTCTTTAACACTCCATGTATGAAAGAAACAATGCTACTTCCAATGGACTATTCCCAAATTAACCCTTAGCCTTCAGTTCCTCCCCACCTGTTTGTCCTCACTATCCCGTCTTTACCCCATCCTACCCAAGCTATCCATGTTCAGCTGAGATTCTACCTTTCCCTGCTACCTCTCTCCCAACTTCACCCTACTTTGGTGCCTGAGTACCTGCATGCATCTGCAGACATGTAGACCCATTCTGTCACTCACTGGCTGTCAATTTGCCTCATCTCTTTTGGTTCAGCCCATTTGGAATCACCTCATCACAGATGGCTTCCAGCCCATTTTAAATAAGCTATCCCAAGAGGCAATCCAGGTAGAACCACCCCTTTCTGTTTTAGCACCAGACAAGCCAGAAATTGGTAAAGAGTAGAAAGTAACAACCAAAAATAAAAGCCATTGTGAACTTGGACAATTTATACTTGTGTTTAAATTGCTGTAGCATAATTTTTAATAACAACAATTTAAAATACAATTATGGGTATGACCAGAAAATGACTTACCATTTACTTACAAGCAAAAAGTGAGCATGGTTCTTTGAAGTCATAAAACTGATTCTGTTCATTTCCTCGTAATTATAATAGCTTCCATACATTGAACTGGATGTTGTTCCAGACACTCAATAAATATTATCTTACATAATCATCCCAACTACCTGTGAGGCAACTATTATCATTCCCATTTTACAGGAACAAAACTGTTGATCTGAGAGGAGGTTAAAGAAACTATCATCAGAGTAAACAGGCAACTGACAGCATGGGAGAAAATTTTTGCAATCTATCCACATGACAAAGGGCTAATATCCAGAATCTACAAAGAACTTAAACAAATTTACAAGAAAAAACAAACAACCCCATCAAAAAGTGGGCAAAGGATATGAACAGACACTTCTCAAAAGAAGACATTTATGCAGCCAACAAACATATGAAAAAATGCTCACCATCACTGGTCATCAGAGAAATGCAAATCAAAACCACAATGAGATACCATCTCACACCAGTTAGAATGGCGATCATTAAAAAGTGAAGAAACAACGGATGCTGGAGAAGATGTGGAGAAATAGGAATGCTTTCACACTGTTGGTGGGAGTGTAAATTAGTTCAACCATTGTGGAAGACAGTGTGGCGATTCCTCAAGGATCTAGAACTAGAAATACCATTTAACCTAGCAATCCCATTATTGGGTATATACCCAAAGGATTGTAAGTCATTCTGCTATAAAGACACATGCACATGTATGTTTATTGCAGCACTACTTACATTAGCAAAGACTTGGAACCAACCCAAATGTCTATCAATGATAGACTGGATTAAGAAAATGTGGCACATATACACCATGAAATACTATGCAGCCATCAAAAAGGATGAGTTCATGTCCTTTGCAGGGACATGGATGAGGCTGGAAACTATCATTCTCAGCAAACTATCACAAGAACGGAAAACCAAACACCGCATGTTCTCACTCATAAGTGAGAGTTGAACAATGAGAACACATGGACACAGGGCAGGGAACATCACACCCCAGGGACTGTCGGGGGGTGGGGGGCTAGGGGAGGGATAACATTAGAAGAAATACCTGATGTAGGTAATGGGTTGATGGGTGCAGCAAACCACCATGGCACATGTATAGCTATGTAACAAAATTGCACATTCTGCACATGTACCCCAGAACTTAAAGTATATTTTTAAAAACGGCTAGCAAGTAGCATAGCAGGAGTGTAGACCTAGGTCTTTCTATTGCCAAAGTTTGTGGTCTTTGCATTAGAACTTGTAGCCACAAACCGGGTCTTAGATAGGTTTTCAAAATAAAGTACATCTAAAATGTAATGTTAAATCCAAGTATTAGCTAGTGGAAGTAGTATTTTGCATTACAAACATCCAGTTTGTATGTAAATTTATATTTTAAATACAAAATACACATCAGAATAAACACTGTAAAAACTACCACACTATCTAACATCAATAGCATATACAGTGATATTTAGTATTAACATAGATCTTATATGTTCTAATTTAAAACTACATTACAAAATACTTCTCAAAACCACATATTAATGGTACTTATTTGTTACTGTTTACAAAACACTTCCTCTCATACATAAAGAAGCACAAATCTTACTCTCAGGATATAAACAGAAAGTGAACAAGGAAAGATATTTATTGCATTTATTTCACTAGTAATAGAGAATTTCATAACTTGTTCCAGTTAAAGTGAATAAGAGTTATACAGTATTAATATTGTACCAGGAAGATCAATACTAACAACTTCAAAAGAAGAAAGAGGAGAAATCACATTTTCTTTCTTATGATTTAGTAACTTTATTCTACTCTGTGGTTTTTAAAAAATTGCCTTTTCCTTGGCCAGGCACTGTGGCTCATGACTGCTATCCCAGCACTTTGGGAGGCCGAGGCAGGTGGATCACCTGAGGTCAGGAGTTTGAGACCAGCCTGGCCAATATGGTGAAACCCTGTCTCTACTAAAAAATACAAAAAATTAGCTGGGCATTGTGGTGCATGCCTGTAATCCCAGTTACTCGGGAGGTGGAGACAGGAGAATCACTTGAACCCGGGAGGCAGAGGTTGCAGTGAGCCAAGATCATGCCATTGAACTCCAGACTGGGCAACCCAGCAAGAGTTCATCTCAAAAAAAAAAAAAAAAAAAAAAAATGCCTTTTCCCCCATTGCAGCACAGAAAATCTTAAGAAGGAAGTAAGGACGCAGAAATGCAGAAGTTACAACCAGACAGGTAAAATGATCATAAAACACCATTTAGTGTATTCTCATTCTTTAAAGTACATCTATTTGATTCACTCATTGCTGGTAATTTTTTTCTTTTTCTCTAATCACTACTACCATCATGTACTCTTTCTTTTTCTGTGTGAAAATAATTAGCTCTCTAATTTCTTCAAATGGAGCTAAATATTTCATTCGTTAGCACAATAAACTTTATTGAGCAACAGAATATACCACTTTGCCTAAGACAAAATAAATAAAGATAAATCCCCGGCTCTCCCCAAGCTCTATGGGTGAGATAGTTTTGTGCAAAGCAAAAAGCCCAAAATAGTGTGTTAAATGCTGGAGCAGAGGTGAATACACAGCATTACAGGAGCACAGAGGGAGGATTAGCCAGCCTGGGGCATTTGGGAAGCTTTACAGAGGACAGCACATTTAAACTGCACTTCTGAAGATAAATAGGAGCTTTCTGCAGGGTGATGAAGGAGACAGAGAGGGAGCACTGGGGCCAAAGTGCAATAAAGCACTGAGAAGCAAAAGAGCATGGGCACAATAATGTCATTAAAACAATGAGCTGCATGATGAGAGTATGACCACAGTGTCAGAGTGTGTGAAGACCCTATGGGATATAAGATCAAAAAGAAAAGGTGGGCCAATGCAGTAGCTCACACCTGTCATCCCAGTGCTTTGGGAGGCCGAGGTGGGAGGATCACTTGAAGCCAGGAGTTTGAGACCAGCCTGGGCAATCTAGCAAAACCTGATCTCTACAAAAAATAATAATTAATTAATTAATTAGCTGAGTGTGATGGTGCCCACCTGTAGTCCTACTCAGGAGGCTGAGGTGGGAGGATGGCTTGGGCCCAGGAGTTTGAGGCTGCAGTAAGCTATAATTGCACCACTGCACTACCAGCCTGGGTAACAGAGTAAGACCCTATCTCTTAAAAAGGAAGGGGGCTTGAGGACAGAAAGAGAACGAGAGAGAGTGAGAGAGAGAGAGAGAGCAAGAGAAATAAAAGAAAAAGTTGGACTAAAAATAAACTAGTGATACTTCACCAACTAGTGATTGGTGAAGTAGATTAAAGTGCTTGCATATATGGAAGACTACATGCATACACGAAAATTTAAGTTATTACAAACAATATAGAACAACGAGATAAATGTTCAGTACAAAATAAAAGCCACTTGCTGTGTCCATGGGCATAAAAAAGACTGAAAGGATATATACAAAAATGTTAACACTAATACCTCTGGTAGTGGAATTATGAGTAATTTTGTTTTAATCTCTCGTTGCTCTCTGCCTTCCAGATTTTCTGCATTAAGCATATATTAGGCAATTAGAGGATTGTGGTGTAAGGGGGAGAAATGTGTGCTAAAATAGAACAATACAGGCTGGGTTCGGATTGTGGCATGCTAAGTAATTTGAACTTCATGCCACAGAAAGTGAAAAATTACTTCACATATTTGATCAGGGGTGTGAGATGAACAGATCTGCACTGTGGAGAAGTAAATATTTTTAAGGTGTGAATGCTGGATTGGAAGGACTTGAGGCTGGGCAAAAGATGTGATGGAAGAAGGCAGTGACCGCAGGACTGGAAAGCACATTATCTGGGGTAGAACGTATAGGGTTCATTAACTGATTATAGGGCAAGGCGAAAGGGCAGAAGTTGAGGATAATTCGAAGTTTCTGGCTTGGGCAATTGGTTGGATATAGACATTAGAAGCTGAAATGCATAATAAGGAGGAAAAGGCACATTTTAAGGACAGAATGATGATTTTGGTTTTATGTGTGACATGCCTGGAGGACATTCAGGTAGAATACGCCAAGGAATTTTGAAATATGGGTGTAGGTTCAGAAAAAGTGGACCTAGAAATACAGATACACCAAAGATGGTAATGCCGTGGGATTAAAGGAGCTCACTCAGGGAAAGCAGACAGTGAGAGGACACAGCTGAAGCTAGAACCTTGGGAAATGCTAAGTCATGGCAGTCGTCCAAGCACCCAGAGAACCAAGAAAGCCAGAAGTGGGTAGAGTTCTTTCTGAAGTAGGGATGATACCAGAGCTGGTGTTAAAGTAAAAGAGAAAATATTTACTACAAACTGCAGCTCCCAATAGACAACGATCATAGAAACTGATCACTAATGGGGGATAGAAAAAACAAAAGGCCAACAGGTACAAAGGCACAGAACAAAGAGAGGCAACTGTTTACCAAAGGTAGGTGAAGACAGGTGAAGTAAATGTACTCCTTTACTGATACCTTTCCAGGGAAGGTGGGACTGTTTTGAAAGCTGTCAAAGCTGACCTACTGCATGACTGTTCTAAAACAGTGATTTCAACTCTCTTTTTCACAAACAAAAAAACCAATGTCCACAGAGTGGTGTCCCAGGTCTCAGAGCCAGTTGCTGGCAGGTTTAAGGATATGATCAATTTCCAAACCATTAGGGTTTAATTCAACCATACATCAACACACTGTTTCCCTATACAAACACACAAAAAAGAATACTCACCCCAAAAATATCAATAATGGAATACAATAAAACATGAATGAATTTATCCTTTTATTTGACTTATGGAAATGAATTAAATTTCTTACAGTATACAACCCACCACCTCCTACCTTTCCAGCTAACTTCCACTAGTCTTTGATTCTACTGAGACCTCTAATTCATGGAACCTACCATCTGTTCCCTGTTCCTAATTATCTAGATTTCCTCTTCTCTGCTTACCAGGTTTAAATTCCGTGATCAACCATTTTAATAACACAACTCTCTTGTATACAACTCTCTTGTCCCTATTTTTAAATATACATTGGATAATCTGCAACTCTGGTTATATACTTATCATTACTTGTTCCACGCCTTTGCTGTGTTAATGAATGAGCCAACATACTGGCTGATCTCACTTTAACTTTGTGACCAAAAACTTTAAATGGACCCTTAAGGCTACCAGACAACCTGAGCACACTTCTCCAGTCCATTCACTCTCCCTATTTAACTGTTCGCATCTTCTCTTTCCTCCAGCCTCTATCACATCCTCCACCACCCTCATTCTCATTTGGTGACTCTCTCTTCCTACTTGGAGAAGACTGCAGCAACCAGAAGAGAACCTCAAAAGACTCCCACCATCTCAGTTATACACTTTCCCAAACCTGCCCCACACAACTTACCCTATATCCATGTTCCTATCTAAGGCAATGTCCCTTCTCTTGTGCACTAGTTTCCGTACACTATCTCTCCAACTTCATTAATTTTTCTTTCTCTATTGAATCATTCTCATTTGCATGCAAACATGCTCTTATTTCTCTAATCTTTAAAGAAAGAAAAACTTTCTTGAGCCTGCTTCCTCCATTTCTTCTCTCCCCTTTGCACAAAAATCCTTGCAGAGTCATCTATACTCACAGTTTCCAATTCTTCCCTCTAACTCTCTCTTATACACATTCTAATCTATTTTACCTATCCTTATGTGCTCTTGTCAACATTCTTGTCAAGATCACCCATGACCTTCAATTGTCAAATTCAGTCGGTCTTCATTTTACTTGACCTTTCAATAGCATTGGACTCAGCTAATCTCTTCCCCTTGAAACTCTTTTTTACTGGCTTCCAGTGTATCGCATGTTCCTGGTTTCCCTCCTATCTCCCTGGATGCTCCTTCTTGGTATCCTTTAATGGGTTTCTTCTTCTCCTGAACCTCTTTATGTCAGAGTGTCTCAACATTCAATCCTGCCTCTTCTCTATATGCATTCATTCCTTGGAGGTCTCATCTAGTCTTAGGCCTTAAATACCACCCAAGTACTGGCAAATCCTTAATTTATATCTCCAATCAGACATCTACTCTGAACTGTAAGCTTACTCTACATCTCCAATTACATTTAGCATCTCTAAAATGTTATCCTTATCCCCTGACAATCCACTCCCCCACCCCTTTCCAAAGCTTCTCTACCTTAAAACCTTCCACATTTCAGCTGATGGCAACCCAAACTTAGTCAAACCAGAAAAGATGCAGTCATTTTTTACTCCTCTCTTTCTTACAGATACAATATCCAATCTATCAGGGTACCCTATTGGCTCTAATTTCAAATATATGCAGACTCTGACCACCTTTCTCTTCCTCTACTGCTACCAGTCTGGTTCAAGCCACCATCATGTCTCACCTAAGTTATCACAATAACATACTAATTAGATGTTTTCACCCTGTCCCAGTACAGCAGTGAGACTGATCTTTGTGTAAGATAAGTCAAGTCACATCACTCTTCTCTCAAAACTCTTCAAATGCTCATTTCATTCAGAATACAAGTCAAAGGATTGACAATGACCTCTAAGGCCCTCCTTTACCTGCATTCCTGGATCCTCAGTGACCTCATCTCCAACCACTTTCCCAATTGTTCACTGCACTTCAGCCATGCAGTCCTCCCTGCTGTTTTTCCAGCATGCCAGTTGCACTCTATCTCAGAGCTTTACGCTAGCTGTTCCCACTGCCCAGAATGTCTTCTTCTGGATGTCCATATGGCTAACTCCCTGACATCCTTCAGGTCTTTTCTCAATTGTTACTTCCTCAATGAGGACTTCCCTGATGAGCCTATTTAAAATTGTGACAATCTCTACCCCTAGAATATCTTATCCTTTTTATCCTGTTGTAACTTTTCAAAAGGCGCTTATCACCTTGAAGTGTACTAAATAATTTATGTACTTGTTTATTTGTTTATTGTCTTGTTTCCTCCCACTAGAACTTAAGTTCTTAAAAGGAAAATACTTTCGTCTGTTTTGCTCATTGATGTACTCCTGACACATAGGCGGTGCTCAATTAACACTTGTTGAATGAATGAATCTATTCCCTACCTAAGTAACCACACTACGCATTAATCATCTTTTTTAAAAAAATGTTTAAATAAATATAGAAACAGTGTCTCACTACATTGGTCAAGTTGGTCTTGAACTCCTGGCCTCAAGAAATCCTCCTGCCTTGGCCTACCAAAGTGCTGGGATTACAGACATGAGCCACTGCACCCACCTTTAATCATCTTTGTATCCAGATTTCTTGTTTATATTTACTCAATAACTGTTCATTAATTGAAGAGTATAGATAAAACAAATGCCCTATTGCCCATTAAAGTACCTTCATTTCTCTGAATTCTAATATATTTCTTTTTTTGCATCAGCGTGACTACTAGAATTTTTTCTGGACAAGGTACAAGCAAACAACAGGATGCATTAACAGAAGGCTTGATCTTCAGTGCATTTTCTTAGATGTAAGTCCCCATTTATCTCCAAAAAGGTAAATGGCATAGATATCTAGAGATTGTCCCTCATATGTGATCAGACAGAAAATGAGAAAGTCACCTTGCTTTCATATATTATATGTTCATCACTGTAGCCTTTTTTTAAGTATATTTTTCCAGACTTCCTCTAAGCTGTTGGTCATTCTCTGTAATAGCCAAATCAATTGACCATATTGTACTGGTTTGCTTCAGTGTTTGTTTACTAGTTGAAGCCTGCATTAGGACAGGATTATTTCATGGTGCTCGGTTCCCTGGCCCTCCTCCAGCTTTCTCCTCTCTCAATCTCTCACTGTGCAAAATAGCAATCTTTCTCTACTTCCAAAAGCATGAGCATCCTGAGATTTATCTGACTATCGCTTAATTCTCTCTTCTTGTGAGATTCTCTGCTTTCACTCTTTTAACTCTATGGTCTAAACTTAGGTAGGTAAGTGCCCATCACAAATAACCATGCCAAGTTAATCTTTATCCCTTTTGGCTTCCAGTTATAGTCTTGGCCAGTGCTCTTCCCTGTTTTTGTCCTGTTATTGTATTGCAAATGAAGCATGTGCAGCTATTTGAGCAAGTGCAAAAATATAATATGAACATGTCCTTATCTAAAATGTCACTTTTTCAGTATTCTTTTTGGGTTGTTCATTGTTAGCCAAAGTCCCATTGTCATAAAAATTACAATAATAAACTACCCTGAGTCTTTTAATTTCACACACAGCTTCTACATTCTCTAAGCCACTAGAATCCCATGGTTCCTAATTAAAATATTCAAAGGTGAAAGTCAAGTAATTTCCACAAGGTATATTAGTTCCTTTACTTATGTTTCCAGGGTTAAAAAAGAAATCCTTTGCCAATAAAAAAGGAGAAGTTTTTGAGTGTATAGTACAGGGATTTCAAAGAGCATTCCACAGTGTGTTATTTTCTTTCCAGAAAATTCTAACACTTTATAATTACTTTTGTATGGAAAATGAATAATTTAAGCCCCTAATGCTAAAAACAGCTAGAGAGAAACCATCCAAATCAGATAGGCATTTCCTGAAACCAAATGAAATATCGAACTAGAAAATATCTGTGTGAGAACAGCCCGTGGAACAAAGCTCTTGAATTATTATTCAATAGAGAGGAAGCATGGCAGGGGAGAAAGTTACATGAAAAAATGGTGTTTTCTTGTCTTTGTGCCAGAATTTTTGGGGTCCCACGCTTCATAGAAACTGTAATGTTGATTGCACCCCAAATGTCACAGAAAAATACGAATCAGAAATGCTTCTAGGAGCTTCCAAGCTTCTGACAAAAATAATGGCAAAAACATCAATTAAGCTCCATCTGTTGCGACAGAAATGCATTGATAAAGAAAAAAGCAAAAGCCCACCTGCATAGAAACTAAACCGCAGCTACTCCTCCAATTCGGAGAAAAATGAGCTGCACTTCAGTCGCTAGCAGAACTAATCCCAGCAAATATAGCTAGTGGGTTTGTGTACTGGGGGAGGGAGACTGCAAGCAGAGCACACCTCATCGCCCTCCCACCAAAACTGGTCCAGAAACGTGAAAGCATCCACGCCGCATGACCTCGCTTAGCTGGAAGAAAGCAGTGGCCGCGACGTGCGGGTGGCCCTGTCTCTTCCCCTTCTCAGACCCCCCCCCCCCCCCCCCCCCCCCGCCAAGCCCCTAGTCTTCCGCACGGGTCTCTGGCTGCAAGCTCTGGGGCTGGAAGACCTGAGCAGGTTCTTTTCGCTGCCCAGGGTGAAGAACCTCCTAAAGATGTTGTAACCAGAGTAACTCCCGCGCTGGCAGCGTCTCAACAGCCCGGAGTGAACGAGCTGACCCCACCAGCGCCGGGACCCACGTCTGGGTCGGCCGCCCCCGCCAGCCCCACCCCGGAGCCTCCTCAGCCTGAGTCCCCAGCGCCCCGCACGCAGTAGGGTCTTTCCGGGCGTGTAGCCCGTAGGGCTGACTTTCCGCTAAGTGAACAGCCATGTTAGCCTCCTCTGGGCTTAAATCCACCAGGGTGAGCCGGCCGACGGCAGTCAGGAGCGCTCACCCGGTCCCCTCCGCACCTCCCCGCAAGGCTACGACTGTTTCCAAACTCCTGGGCGCACCCAGCTGGGTCCCTTGCCCTCTCACGGTTCAGCACCGAGGACAGCGGACATACTTTTCTCCGCCAGGGTCCGCGCCGCCGGGAAGGCGGCTTTGACAGCGCCGGCAGGGCTGCAGGTGTCCGGACCGCGCGCCCGCCCGTCCGCATCCCCGCGGCACCCCTGCGTGCCCACCTCCCTTCCCCGCCTCGCGCAGGGCAGCCCCGCGGCGTCTTACTTTTCTGGCTGGAGTAACCTGGGTAATAGCCATAGTAGCCGGTGATCCGCAGGATCCGGTCCTCGATAGTGGCCACCCCATTGGGGGCCGCCTTGACATCCATAGAGAGCGCGGGGCGGCGGCCCCGGGTGCCGCGGGGCGGAGAGCGCAGCGCGGGGCCCCGGAGCTGGTGCAGGTGCCGCCGCCGCTGGTGCTGATGTTGCAGCTCGTGCTCCCGCGCCCGGGCTCTGACTCCACCGCCCGGCGCAGCACTGGCTCCGCATCACAGCGGCGGCGGCGGCGGTGGCGGCGGCGGCGACGGAGAGGCCCCCACTCGGGCCGGCCTCTCTGTCAGCCTGGCAGCTCTCCCGCGCGCCACCCGGAGCACTGCTGCCCGAATAGCGCCCCCTCACCTCCGACGCCCACCGTGGCCGGGGGCGGGTGTGGGCGCCCCACCTGGTCACCAGCTTTCATCATTAACCCTTGCGCGCTCCTTCCCGAAGAGTAGACAACCCAACCCCACCTGATGAAAGGGATGTTTGGTCTGGGGAGTGCGGGAAGAGAAGAGAAGGTGACGGTGGCTAGGGGCTCAGAGAGGGGTGTTGGGGGTGGGAGAAACCCGAGAGGTACTCATAGCTGTCAATGCGAGGAATTAACGCTGTCGCTCAGGGAGAAGACACTTCTGGGGCTCCCCGGGACTCGGGCCATGCTTGGCGTCTACACCACGTCTGGTCTGCTGATATACAAGCATTTCCCGCCGGTGTTAGTTAGTCCTTGCAACTTGTCTAGAAAACTGGGAATCTTTTTTTATGAAATAACAAGAAAATTAGTTCCTGGCAGGTGGTATATGAAGTGATTATCCAGGTTTTGCAGACGGAAAGACTCATAAGTGTTCAAGCCCTCAAGTCTGACTGTCCCTACGGACCTTCCATCCTGCCACTGAAAAATGTCAAAGGCTTGGAAGACTCAGCTGCACACAGCACGCTTATTTTACCAATTCCAAATGCTCTGAGGAGAAATGATTTTCTCTTTATTGCCAAAAATATCAGGAGGGAAGTCCTTCAAACTGTAAATATCTGGACGAGTGAAAGTCTTAGCTACAGTCTAGAGTCTTCCCATTTGAGCAGAACGTCCTTGAAACTGTGTGTTCAGAGCGAACACCCTCTCCTCACGTGTGTGTCTCTTCTGCCTTAGCCAGAGACCCAGTGGGTTAGGGTCAGTGAGCAGTGGAGACAATTCCTCTGTTCATAGTCTGCAGACACAGTTTCCTGCAAAAAAAAAAAAATGATAATAATTTTCTAAGTTTCATCTCAGAAATGAAAAGGTGGAGGTGGGGGGTTAGTAGAGAGGAGGGTCAGCTCATCAGCTTAGAGGTCATTTAGGTCCACCTTCCGTACAGAGCTGGCTTAAGACATCCCTGCCAGGTTTCATATCACTAAAGCTTAGGGAGAAGAAAAAAAAGAGAAAAATAAGTGGACTTCAATGCTCCTCCCAGAAACCTCCAAAGAACCTATTGCACCATCCTGCCTCCAAGCATTTTCCACATTGTGTGTGGGCCCTTAAGAAGGAAGAAATACGCAAACTTTTTTTCTAAAAGGTAAATTAGGTTTAAGCACATGAAAACTCAATATTAAATTTTACAATATGTTTTGGGTTTTCATCCAACCACAAAGCTTAGCACGGAATCTTCAGAGTGGAGTGAATCTGAGATTATTGTGGCTGGAAGGAGAGTTTATCAAGAAACCAATTTCCTCCTACACCTGTTTTCTGGGCTAGGAAAAATGGAAGGGTGGAAAGAGCTAAAGGTCAGAAGGAACTGAAAGGAAAAACCAACACTAGTGCAATGATGGGGAGCTAGCCATTTAAAGCAAAAATGAAAGCATTATGCCTTTACACCCCCCACATGAAATAATATTCAGCACACTTTTGTTAGTTTTATTATTTCTGTGGCAAAATTTATATCAAATGCATGTATTACACATGGTAAAATGTGTTCACATATAATTTTAAATATCACTTTTGTTTAAAGTTTCTATAAAAGATAAACTTTCCCATATTACATATATTATATATTTTGATAATAGCCATCATAATCCATAGCACATTAATATATATATCAGTAAGAGAGAAATTAGGAAACAATTCAAGCAGAAACCTTCCAGTGTAACAGGAATATATATACACATACATACACACACATATATATGCATAGACTTTAAAAACAAGTGGTTTTGTCCCATTGCTTATAACTTATCTTGCCATAATTAATGTACTTAAATTATAAATAACAATTACTGTGTAAGTCATTGCCTTCTTCCTACTTTTGTTTTATTTTCAGAAATCTCCATAGAAGTAGATAAAAATGTATTTAACTGGATCTGATCATTCATATAAACAGTAAATTCAGCATAAATTTAAATACTACAATGTAAACATACCCACAAGAGTCTATGTTTACTTTTGAAAAAGTAAAAATTTTCAGACTGACCTGGAAATAAATTTTAAAATAGCAAAGCACTTACAAATCTCTCTATAATCATCTGTAATAGGATGACCAAAATAGTAAATGCCAGCAAGTGCTATAATCTAGGACACATTTTTCTTTTAATGGAAGGAACTGAAATCCTACAATTATAAATTGATAAACTGTCAAAGGTAAATTTCTGCTAGTCATGAGCACTCTTTGGCATATATGATAAAAGATGTTTTAATCTTTCAATAGTCATTTTAGACATTATTAACAATTTACAGAAATTATTTTGAAGAACAAATAATTTTTTTTTGAGACAAAGTCTTACTCTGTCACCCAGGCTGGAGTGCAATGGTGCGATCTCGGCTCACTGCAACCTCCACCTCCTGGGTTCAAGTGATTCTCGTGCCTCAGCCTCCTGAGTAGCTAGGATTACAGGCACCCGCCACCACGCCCAGCTAATTTTTTTGTATTTTTGGTAGAGATGGGGTTTCACCATGTTGGCCAGGCTGGTCTCGAACTCCTGACCTCAGGTGATCCACCCACCTCGGCCTCCCAAAGTGCTGGTACTACAGGTGTGAGCCACCACACTCGGCAGAAGGAAAGATAATTTTTAAAGCATTTTTATGTTTGCATGTTTAGTCTACCAGTTTTCACAGACCCAAATATTCAAATTTACAAAATATGAGCTGCAATGTGTGCTTCAAATCTATTCTGAAAGAATAAAGAAAAGACATAACTTAATAAATGAAGATTGAAGGTGGTTATTTGATTCATAAAATAGTTTATCATGATAGCCCTTCACATAGCCAGTTTCCCTAGTAAAATTATAATTCGATTTATTATAAAACAAAATTCGTTTTTTGTGCAGCTTTTTGGGAATTTTTTAATGCATCAAGCACAGGGTATCGATCTGTGATTCCAGATGAGTTTTGTTATATGAGCCATATGTATTTTGATCATCTGATCATATCAGATTAGCTATTTATACTAATTGAGTATACAATGAGTTATTCATGTTGTTGTTTGTTGTTTTTTTTTTTATTTAAGTCAAATCATTTGTAACGTAGTTCATGGGATGATCACTTACAGTCCTTGTGTCTGATGCTAGAATAGCTATACCAAGTAATAACATTAAAACTAAATATGATCACTGGGTATAAACTTTTTTCAAAAATAAGCAGTCTGAAAATACCACATCAGTCTATATACTTTGGAAGGATTAGAAAAATAAAATCCATGGAATCTAGTCTTCAGTACTTTAATTAGCAGATAGGGATCAGAAAATCTGGGCTTTAGTCCTCTTTTTATGGCAGGACCAAGGCACCTAATCTTTCTATTCACCTATTTGAAGTTACCACTGAAAGATGCTGAAAGAAGGGGAAATGATCCTTTTTCCCCTCTGGGAAATTAATATAGTGTACCTATCTCCTTGGGCTAAGAGTAACTTGGCCGCTTGGAGAGCCAAGAATATTTAAGCTTTTATAGTCAAGAGCCAATGTTACTTTGTACAAACACCAGCACTGTTTACAAAGAGTTGACCCCAAGAAATTTAAACAGTGTTAGTGTTTAAAAGCATCTGGCTTCTAGCCAACCAGGTGATAAGAAATGGCATCTGAGAAGGAAAAAGCATGCTCTTAATATTCCATTTTCAGGGAAGTTGTTTTGAGTATTTAACTGCCAAGTCATCAGCCACCCCATTTGGAATGCTGACACAGCCTTTCTCTTTCAATTGTAGGCAATGGCAGACATTGCTAATTTACCTTTCATTTCAAAGGGGCTAGGTGTCTGTATGAAAAGTCAGGGCAGAGTCCACTCTCTTCATTGACCTCAGATGCCAGCCTACATCCCAGGACTAATTTTGAGGCTCGACTCTTTGGAAAGGCACTGAACCTCTTTGGAGAAAGTCTTAAGTAATTTCAACATATGTATTCAAATGTTAGAATTTGTCTTTGATCTCTGTGTGTGTGTGTGTGTGTGTGTGTGTGTGTGTGTGTGTCTGTCTCTGTTTCTCCCTGTGTCTCCCTCTCTCTCAGTCTGTCTGTTTTTCTGTCTTTGTCTTTCTGAGTCTGTGTGTGTCTGTTTGTCTATCTCTCTGTATGTTTCTCTCTGTCTCTGTCTTTCTCTTTCTCCCTCACCCTACAGCATTATACTGTACTCAGCAGTACAGCGTAGTGGTTTAAAGCATGGACTTTGGAGCAGACTGCCAGGAGTCATTTCCAACCTCATCATTTTCTAGCTGTGTGACCTTGGGTAAATCTTTTGAAATCTCTATGACTCAATTTTCTCATCTCTAAAATATAAATATACACCTATTGTACCTATATCGTGGAACTATCATGAGAAGTAAATGAGTTTATATTCATAAAGATCTTATAACTGTGACTGGCATATAGTAAGCATCATAAATATTAGCTATCAGTACTATTTTTTATGCAGACATAGAACCCTTTGAGCTTCAGTTTCCTCCTCTGTAAAATGGGCTTATACTCTACTTCATAGTATTGCTGTGATGGTTAAGTGAGACCACATATTAACATATTTTATGAAGGCCTGGCACGTCGTGTATACACAATAAATATTAATTTTCTTCTCCTAGCCCCACCCCTGCTCTGTCCATTGTTTTTTACTGGAGTTGATTCACACTTTCACTTTTCATTCACACTCTCAGAACTTCACTGTGGCAATTGCTTTTACAGGTCTCCTTTAATTCTTTCAACCATGAGCAATGATCCCATGAGGCAGACCTTGTGTGCCAATGGAATCAGTGGCTTCAGAAGTTCAGTGCTTTGCAGAAAGAGAAGCTGCTCAAGATCAGCAGTTCTTGTCTTTTAAAGAAGCGTGAGCACAGGAAGAGCTGACTTCAGACTGGGAAAGGGACCAAGGCTGTTAGTCCCCAGGGGTGGGAGGCACTCAGGTCCTGCTTGGTGAAGTGGAGCAACCTCAGAGGGATCACAGTGTGATGCTCCATGGGAGGCAGGGCCATTAGCCACTAGGCTTCCCAGCTTCAGCAGATATTCTGGTGCCTCCCACCTTGTCCAGAAGCAGCAGAGTCCCCAGCCCCAGAGGGATCACCTGTGGGCTTGACTATTGCACATTTCAGCAACACCCAGTGGACTGAAGATCAGACCTCCCTGATGCTGAGCTAAGCCAAATATCTCCCCTGACTATGTAAGTCTGCAGCAGGGGAGCCCCAACAAGACTGAGATTGCATTTCCCACTATTTTTATGAGGAATAGGGACTCAGAGTAAGATTTACAGTAATTTAAAGCAAATAAAGATTCTTTTAAACCCTTTTGAACAGCTGTGTTGGTGGTTATACATTCAAACCTGCTACATATTCATTTTACAAATAAGCCTTTCTGTAATTTAAACGTCTAAAAATGCCATGCACACCACGGCCTCAAACCTGCTGCATATTATTTGTCACACAAGCTTTCTGTAACATTAACTGCTAAAAATGCCAACCCTGCTGTGGTAGTCATTGTTACTGTTTGCCAAGTAGTCATGGTTCTCCCCCATTTTAGGCATACCACAGGACTGCACTTCCTGCCCCCTTGTGGTTGTAGGGGGGCTATGTGACTAATTCTGGTTGTGAACAAAAAAACAATTATCATCTCAGTCAGAGCTAATACTAGACACTCAAGGGTTTTCTCTTTTTCCCTCTGACCCCATGACCATCAGCATTCAGGATGACTCTGATACATAAAAAGTAATGTTACTAAACACTGTAATTGAAGAGTTTTAATTCCTTCCATAAACACTACATCTAATTTTCAAATTCTATTCTCTTTATCCTTTGTTTTCCAAAGACATACTATGTATGTCTAAGATCACTAGTTCTCGAAGCAATTCATCAATAAATCATACAGAAGACAAAACAAATTGTTGGAAAGAAACATTATGAGTGGCACAGAAAATCAGAGAGAACAGAAAATTTAAAACTCGTTAGAATGCATCCATAAAACAGAGACTCCAGAATACAAATTCAATACATCCACATCTTGAGTGACAACTATTGCCAAAAGCAATTTCAGAAATGACTTTGTCTTTAATTTCAAGAACTATCAATCTGCAGGAAATATATTAACAAGGTTTTATTTCATCATTATTTTCAGTATCTGTGATTTCCATCAATAGAACTTGCTCTTTAAATGCCCTGAAATAATACAGAGGTACAAAAGTGGACATTTGTCCTTTTTTTTTTTTCTTTTTTAGTACCCAGCTGATGCTAGAGGAGGCTCCTAACAGAAAGAGCATATCTTTCAAGAGAGAAGCTAAAAAGATTGCACCAAATAACTTTCATGCTCCAATTCATTTTCTTTTGTCTAACCTTTGCAGTGACCACCCTGTATGGATTGCCATTGATTCACCTAGACGCAGCCTGACAGCACCTCACCTCATGCCAATGCTGGGCACTTCTAACCTCCTGCACCAGCATTTCCTTGCTGGTGCTGAGACATGAAAGTGCATCTGCTTGGCTCAAGCACGAACAACCTGAAAGTGCAGGGGACAGATGTCACAGTGGGCAAACCTGTGACCATGGGAAACAGGAGCTAGGGTATAAATTCTCCATTCCATTCTGAATGGACTTCCCTGAGAAGCTGTCACTTATGCAGCCTCTTGCCCACAAGACTGTACAATTAGTCAGACTGCTCAGTCTTAATGCTAAACTATGGTCAGCTCAGTCACATGCCCTCATATATATACACTAGTACATAAACCCCTGCCTCTGCCTCAGGCTCTCTTTTCCAAAGAGCTCAGGTTAAGATGCCAATTTTCCTAGTCTCCCCACTTGGTCACTGGCACATATCCCTGCTCCACCAATCACAGCACCCATTCCAAATTTTTATTTATTTATTTATTTATTGAGATGGAGTCTGGCTTTGTCACCCAGGCTGGAGTGCAGTGGCGCGATCTCGGCTCACTGCAAGCTCTGCCTTCCGGGTTCACGCCATTCTCCTGCCTCAGCCTCCCGAGTAGCTGGGACTACCGGCGCCCGCCACCACGCCCGGCTAATTTTGTGTATTTTTAGTAGAGATGGGGTTTCACTGTGTTAGCCAGGTTGGTCTCGATCTCCTGACCTCGTGATCCGACCGCCTTGGCCTCCCAAAGTGCTGGGATTACAGGTGTGAGCCATCGCGCGCGGTCCCATTCCAAATTTTGAATGGGAAGCCAAGTGGAGAAATCCTGGCCATGTTTGCAATAGATATCAGCAGCTGTAACAGTAGTTGCAGCCACACTTTCCATTGTCCATTTCAGTGACATGGACTGTATAAACCTCGAGTTAAATATTTCCATTGTGGAAATGATGGGTTTGATTCTCCCCTGTTATCCATAAATGTATAACAGAACTTGTTATAGTCCCCCGGGCTACCCCATAGCATTATCCCAGGAAGGGTCAATTGCATTACAGTCTATCTCACTGGAACTTCTCCAGTTGTGCTGTGAAAAAAACAAAGTCCTCTTCTGAATTCCAAAGGGGAAAAGAGCCTCAAGTAACATTTAAAATCTCTACTAGTTCTATATTCCTGTGCCACCCAGGTATTCATCATAGCATCACTGGTAATAATAAAATAATGTAATCAACTCAAATGTCCCAAAAATAGGAAAATGGTTTAGTAAATCACAATGTATCCACTGGGTAGAATACACTTTAGATATTAAAATTATGGCTATTACTATGAAGACTACAAAGTGATGAGAAAAATTTTATGTTCTAATATTAAGTGGTAAAAAAAAAATCAGAATTCTAGATTGGGTACAGACATCTACTACAATTACATATTTTTAATGCAGGGGGAAAATAGTTAAGATATTTAAAATTCAAAAAAATGGTGGTAAGAGGAGTGAAATTATAAGTAATCTTGCATTTTCCAAGTGTTCCGAAATATAATTTACTAATATTAAAATGAATACAAACACACATACACACACATGACAAACCCTAAAACCCTTTCCCAGATCTTTATTCACCAGCACGGCTTGTTTTATATGCAATGTGCTGGAGTGTGCCGCCTGCCTGCACATTCATCTTTTTACTAATTGCAATTATCTCCTTTCCATGGAATGTGATGAAGCCTGACTAAAGGTCTCTAATTCTTCTGTCTTTCCATGTTCTCATAAATAATAAAACAGCGTTCCATGACAACGAGTACATAAAAAGTTTTGTAAAATCTCACAGTAGCCCTAAAATATTTACATTCTTAAGCTAATAAAGTGCTCTAAGTACACAGTTATTTGGATGTAAGTATTACTTGCTTCTATGCAGTAGAACCAAGTGATAAGAACACCCATGCTTGGATAATCCCTACAAATGCGTCTTCATCTGACTAGCACTGCTCCTCCCTCAACTGTTTCAAAAGGATTTTCTCCCCTGGGAAGCTTCTCTGCTAACCCCATCCTCCTTCCTGGAGGAGCCAGGTATTTGCTCCAAAATAGTTCTTTCCCTGCTGTGTAATCTTCTCCACACTGCATACTTGAGTTCCTCAAAGTCTGTGACTGTATTTGGTTCACCATGGTATGACCAGTGCTTCTCAGAGTACCTGTCACATACCAGGCAATCAAAACACATTAAAGATTGAAGAAATCTTTGTAACAAACAAAAGTTTTCATCAGAAGCCTAGGATCACTTTCTCAAAGTATGAGCAAGGCACAAACACTCAAGATATGTTGACTTGTCTCAGGACCAGAAATGTAATAACTTGCCCAGTGCAAAGTTTGCAAAGAAGGAAACTGAGGCTAGAGGGCTAAACAGATGGTTCAGAGGCCCCTCCATGAGTCTCTGGCAGCCCTTCTCACTCTCAGTGGATCATCTTTCCCTGACCCTGTGCAATGCCACCTTCTGCTGTGTGACTTTCTAACTGCTCCTTATGTGCAATCAGATCATATCTACTGATGTTCCCATTCCTCCCCACCACCTTTCCAAATCAGACCATATGCTTCCCTTCTTCTCCTTCTTTCTATCTTCCTCTGGCTGAGCCCTGGGCTTGGCAGACAGAAGGAATGCCCATCAAGGGTTCTGTTAAATTTAAATCCAAGACGATGTCTGTTTTCCAAAATCTGTGTGAGTTATGTTTCTGGTGTAATCAGTAACTGATTACTTATCCAATCTGTCAACTGTTACTCCTCATCTTTTGGAAGAGGCAGTGGAATAAATAAATAAATAATTTATTTCATGGTGTCTTTACATAACAGTAAATGGATGGAATTATATATATTTTCTTATTATGGAGTTGACATCGTCAACATTCACTGCCATTAACAACATGGGCTCAATTTGACAAATCTTTTGTGAATTTTAATTAATTCAAAGATTTGAATCTCCTCTTTATGTAATCTCCTACTGAAATATTCAGGAGACTTGTTTATTTGTTTCATCATTGGTTCAGGTAAAGAAATCATCAGCTGGGCATGCAAAGGTGATGAGCACATGTTATCTTCTTTCTTTTTCTCTAATTTCCTTCCTTTCTTCATCCTACTCTGCTCTGAAGTTCACTAGGACTTACCACTGCAGTAATGTCAAAATAGTAGTGTTATTGTCTAACTTTTACTGCATACCAAACAATTCCAAACCTTAGTGGCTTAAAAGAACAACCATTTATTACTTCTCATGAACTATTAGTCACCTGCATGGTTCTACTAATCTGACCAGGCTTGGTTGATCCTGGGTGGGCTTGCTTATGTATTTGTGGTTAGCAGGTAGATCAGCTGGGGACTGAATAGTCTAGGATAGGCTCTTTCAGATGTCTAGTGGATGGGAGCTTGGGATAACTGGGCCACATATCTCATGACACAGCAGTTTAGTCCAGGCTTGTTCATGACAGCAGCAAAATTCCAAGAGTAAGATTTAAGAATGCAAAGCTTCTTGAGGCCTAGACTCAGAACTTACTTCTGTCATTTTCTATTGGCCAAAGTAAGTTGCAGGTTAACTCAGATTGATTGGGTGGAGAAATGGATTTTGCCTCGTGGTGAGATTGCTGCAAACAATTGTGGCCATTCTTGGATTCTACTACATCTAACTAATGTAAATCAATGCCAATGTTGTTAAGCAGATTGATCAGAGACTTGATGAGAATGTCCTTTCTGCAGAGTGTGTCTTTTGATAGAATTCCTTGATTCTAGATTAGCAAAGCAATCTTCCAACCACGGGTTAACAGAAGCAATGCGAAAGTAACTTCATTAAGCAAAATCTGGCATTAAAAGTTTACCTGCAACTGTAAGATTTGGTCTGAATAGAAACTGCAGCCTTTTGCATGAAATGTAATTCCAAACCTTTTGACTTCAGAATGGGGAGGAAGGAGTCAGACACCCACACATGCTGGGTCTGCATAATGTTGGTGCAATCAGACATAGAACAAAGCAATGCAGTAAGTTTCACATAGCAGGGCTGTTCCCACAATCAAGATGAAAAGGGAAACCTGTAAAGTTACAGCATTCTAACTTACCCTTTCTGCTTACCCTTTGTGGGGGCATTTATCATACTACAGAGTGAAGATGTGATTGCCTTCCATCTTTGCTATATTTCTAGTTTCTTAGGGACATGAATACATCTTTTAAATTCATATTTCTTGTATATAATACAAAACCTGGCTGTTGAAAAAAATGAGAGCACGAGGGAGTTATTTCTGTGACTCAGAAAAAGACTAACCCAATATAACCACATTTATATTTTTAGAATGTCTATTTGCAACCAAATACTCAAAGATTCTGCCATATAAAAATTACAGAATTACTAGGCGAAAATAAGTTACTTCTTATAAAAACAAAAACATTACTATTGAGCTTAAGATTAAAGAAGTTGGTTGTGTTCAAGCTATAATCTTGAGAATGGATTGAGAAATGCGTGTTTTTGCTTAATAAGTGAAGAAAAATTCTTAAATTTTCATAAACTTTCATCTAAAATTTCAATTTACAATTAAATACAGCAACAACATTGGATATATACAAAGTATATGCACTTTAGATCAGGGCCCCTTTATTCTTAACTAATCTAAAACCCAGGTTTAAAAACTAGTGGGCTACCTGTCCTTCAGCGAAATCTCTGTAAACGATTGTCCCTAATGAGGAACTGTAGACAGTTTCCACTAGGTCTTTTTCTCTCCTTGCTCCTCTACCCAAGGTCAGGTGACCCGTCTTTTTTTTTTCTTCTTTCCAACTTGTATTTTTGGTTCAGTGGGTACATGTGCAGGTTTGTTCCGTTGGTAAACTGTGTGTCGCATGGGTTTGCAGTACAGATAATTTTGTTACCCAGGTCATGAGCCTAGTACCTGATAGGTAGTTTTTCAATCCTTACCCTCCTCCCACCCTCCACTCTCAAGCAGGCTCCAGTGTCTATTGTTCTCTTCTTTGTGTCCATGTGTATTCAGTATTTAGCTCCCATTTATAAGTAAGAATATGCAGTACTTGGTTTTATGTTCCTGTGTTAATTCACTTAAGGTAATAGCCTCCATCCATGTTGCTGCAAAAGACATAATCTTTTTATTTTTGATGTCTCTGTGGTATTCCATGATACGTATGTACCACATTTTTATTATCCAGTCCACCATTGATTGGCATCTAGGTTTATTCCATGTCTGCTATTGTGAATATTGTTGCAATGAACATACACAAGCATGTGTCTTCATGATAGAACAATTTCTATTCTTTTGGGTATATACCCAGTAACGGGATTGCTTGATCAAATGGTAGTTCTATTTTAAGTTCTTTGAGAAATTGTCAAACTGCTTTCAACCATGGCTTAACTAATTTACATGCCCACCAGTAGTATATAAGTGTTACATTTTTTTCCACAACCTTGCCAGCATCTGTTATTTTTTCACTTTTTTTTTTCTTTTTTGAGATGGAGTCTTGCTCTGTCACCCAGGCTGGAGTACAATAGCACGATCTTGGCTCACTGCAACTTCTGCCTCCTGGGTTCAAGCAATTATCCTGCCTCAGCCTCTTGAGTAGCTGGGACTACAGGCACACACCACCATATCCAGCTACTTTTTGTATTTTTAGTAGAGAAGGGGTTTCACCATGTTGGCCAGGCTCATCTCAAACTCCTGACCTCAGGTGATCCTCCCGCCTCAGCCTCCCAAAGGGCTGGAATTACAAGCGTGAGGCACCATGCCCAGCCATTTTTTGACTTTTTAATAATGATTCTGACTGATGTGAGATGATATCTCATCGTGGTTTTGGATTTGCATTTTTCTAATGATTGGTGATGTTGAGCATTTTTTCATATACTTGTTGGCTGCATGTACATCTTCTTCTGAGAAATATCTGTTCATGTCCTTTGCCCATTTTTAATGGGGCTGTTTTCTTTTTGCTTGTTGATTTGTTTAAGTTCTTATAAATTCTTGATATTAGACCTTTGTCGGATGCATAGTTTGCAAATATTTTCTTCCATTCTGTAGGTTGATATGACCTTTCTTTTAGCCTGGATTACCATACAGCTTTCTATCTGATCTTTTCCTATTCTGATTTGTTTTTCTAATGATAGCCAACCTGCTTTCTTGAAAACAAACTTCTGCTTTAAACAACTGAATGGTTCAACAGGGCTCTTAGCATGAATCTCACACCCGTAATCACTGACTGCAGACTTTGGTCCCAGTCTACATCTCCAGCCTCAACTCTGTGACTACCCTCCTCATTCTAACATCCTGAATGAACTCCTTTGAGATCTCTGAAAAAGCTATGCACTTTCTCACCTCTGGATTTTTATACATGCTGTTCCCTCTTATCTGGAACACTCTCTCCCTCAACTCTTTGCCCTCTGCCTTGTCTGGGACTTTTCCTTCTCATCTCAACCAAGAAGCTGCTTCATCAAGAAAGTCCTTATTTGTCTGTCTCCCTTTCTAGACTGTAAATACCACAAGGACAACCCCATTTTTTTTTTATTGTTGTTGTTCACTATTGCATTCCCAGTGTCTAGTGTAGTGCCAGGCACAGAGTAGGCACTTCATAGATATTTCCAAAGTTAATTGATTAATTCATTAATACTGGTTATCAAAGACAAGTCCTTGGAGCCAAATGTTCTACCTCACTACTTCAAGGAAGATCTATTTAGCTTCTTTAAGAAACAACAAGTATAAAGGTATTTTTTTGATGGTGTTTTATGAATACTGACTAATCAGCACTCAGGCCCATATTGAAGGACATACTATCTCTACCATCTCCATCCAGGCAGGGCCAAAATTTTCCTCAGATAACAAGTCATGATCCACTTCTAAACAAGATCATATGGGCAATTGCGGCCCCAACATTTTATGCCCTTAGAACATGATCAGAATTTTAGTGCGGGAAAAATTCTAAAGTAGGAACTGCCAAATCTTAGATTTCAAGGAGTTTTGCAAGGTACTTGGCATTGCACTTTTCCAGAAAGTATTTTGAGTTTAAAGATCTCATCCCATTATGCAACAGTAGGAAATCAGAAAACAGGTTCTATCCCGCCTTTGTCGCTAAATACACTGCTCTTGGGGGTCATAATAAGACTCATTCCTTTCCCTGGAGCTGAACAACTTAATCCTTCTGCGCTGGGCCTGGCTCTTCCCAGGGTCTAAACCATCAAGCCTGAGCCCTAGGAGTCCCTCAACAACTGCCGCAAATGCAATAGCGTTCCCTGCTGTTACCTCCACCTCAGTCTGAGGATGTCAACTTTGATCTGTCCAACCATATGCTTCAGCCAAGCTGACCAGCTACTCCTGATTGTTTCTCATCTCTTGACTTTGCTGCTCCTTTTGCCTGGAAGAGTCACATTACCCTGACCCCTTTCAACACCACCATATTTCCCTGCCAGGAGAATGTTTTTCAAGTCTCAGTTCAAGCACATCCTCCATTAAAACCTTTAATGAGTTCCCTGCCGGCATGGGAATCACTTTCCTTTGTGTCCTGTTGTGTCTGGTACCTACTTCTCTCACAGTACCTGTGGTGCTCTGTTGCAAGGATTATTCACAGGTCCGTCTTCCTACTGGACAGTAAGCTTTACAAAGCCAGGATTAAGTCTGTATTTTACTTTATATCCCCATTATAAAACTCTATATTTAGCACAGAGTAAGTGGGGAAGGAAGGGAGGAAAGGAGGGAGGGAGAGAAGGAGTGAGGTAGGGAGGGATTAAAGAAGGAAGGAAGGAGGGAAGAACGGAGGGAAAAAAGGAAGGAGGGAAGGGAAGGGAAGGGAAAGGAAAGGAAAGGAAAGGAAAGGAAGGAAGGAAGGAAGGAAGGAAGGAAGGAAGGAAGGAAGGAAGGAAGGAAGGAAGGAAGGAAGGAAGGAAGGAAGGGCAGATCTTTTGAAATATTTTCAGGGCTTCACAGTTTCTAGTTTCCTCATTTGTAAAATGGCAATAAAAACACAACTTACTTCCTAGAATTATCATGAGGCTAAAATGAGATGGTGCACTTAAAGCAATTTGCATTTGTTTGCATGTAGTAAGAACTCAATACATGTAAAATAGTATTATCATATGAAAACTGGAATAAGGACTGAGGGCTTCTCCTCAACTTAAGGGGCATATTCCATTGGTCCCCCTGGCTGTGCGAAGAAGAATGTACTACCTCAAGAAGGAGTAAAATCCCTATCACGGGATAACTCCCAGCCTTATCTGGAGAGTTACCTGGCAATGCTTTTACCAAGAGTTCTTGACCCCAGGTTGAAGTTAATATTTCTCTTGATTTGGAGGTACACTGATGACGAAGTACTCCATTATATTTTACATCTAGACATTGATGTCTAGCACTTTTAAAACAAAGTTTCTCTGAAGATACAACATTTGGGCAGTGACACTAATTTTTCTACATTAAATAAAACAATAAAACATCATTTAAAGTGTTGAAGTTTGTAGCTGTGCTCAGAATGTATTCAGGAGGACACTGGGCAGATTGTCTGGAGATCTCTTTGAGTGGTATTACCTTGGTGTTTCTCTGTGTTTCAGATTTTGATTCTCAACTTTGCAGGTCTAGAAACTTGAATTTGTTGGTACACTAAGAGCACAGCAGACTCCTCGAAGAGGAACTCACATTAAACAAACTCACAATACACTGATGAATAAGTTGGATTGCTAAAGGATTCATTCATAAAGGGAGACATGGTTGACACAAACGCACAAATTGGCACAGATTCACATAGGAAGTCAAAATATAATCAGAGATTTGTTTGTTTGCTAAACCTAGATTCAAAGCAAAGAAAATTGAATGCTACAAAATTTAATGGAATTATTCTCATAATATCCCTGACACTGTGAACAAATGCCCTCTCTACTCTGATGTGTGTAGAGCCCATGCTGACTGCCTCCTCAATGTCAAACTCACACATTTTTTTCCCTTAAACATACTAATGTCATTGATTAGCTTTAGGGTCAGATCATTATACTTTCAGATTCTGACCCTAGAAACAATTTGTACTTAAGGTGCCTTTTGCACACCTCTGAACTTATCTGTTATGAGTTGATTTTCTCTTGAACTTTCAGATCATGAGGTTGCCTCCTACTCCTTCTACAGATGCCTCCTTCCAGTACTTCCCTCTACCAGGATTTTGTTGTGAAACAAAAGTTGTAAGCAACATACATATTTTTTAAATTATTTTTTATTATTATACTTTAAGTTCTAGGGTACATGTGCATAACGTGCAGGTTTGTTACATATGTATACTTGTGCCATGTTGCTGTGCTGCACCCATCAACTCGTCAGCACCCATCAACTCGTCATTTACATCAGGTATAATTCCCAATGCAATCCCTTCCCCCTCCCCCCTCCCCATGATAGGCCCCAGTGTGTGATGTTCCCCTTCCCGAGTCCAAGTGATCTCATTGTTCAGTTCCCACCTATGAGTGAGAACATGCGGTGTTTGGTTTTCTGTTCTTGTGATAGTTTGCTAAGAATGATGGTTTCCAGCTGCATCCATGTCCCTACAAAGGACACAAACTCATCCTTTTTTATGGCTGCATAGTATTCCATGGTGTATATGTGCCACATTTTCTTAATCCCGTCTGTCACTGATGGACATTTGGGTTGATTCCAAGCCTTTGCTATTGTGAATAGTGCCGCAATAAACATACGTGTGCATGTGTCTTTATAGCAGCATGATTTATAATCCTTTGGGTATATACCCAGTAATGGGATGGCTGGGTCATATGATACATCTAGTTCTAGATCCTTGAGGAATCGCCATACTGTTTTCCATAATGGTTGAACTAGTTTACAATCCCACCAACAGTGTAAAAGTGTTCCTATTTCTCCACATCCTCTCCAGCAACATACATATTTTAAATAAATGAAGTATTCCATATATGTATATAATAAGGGGCATGGTGTCGATATAGTTGAAATATCTGTTGTGCCTCTTATATGTAAATGATTAAGATAATTCTCCAAAATATGGGCTCCATTTTTTAAAATGGGCATAATAACATTTATCAGAAAGGGTTTTTGTAACGATTAAATAAAGAAAACAAGCCCAATAGAGTGACTGTTAAAGAAATATTATTTCCCTTCCCCTTAATAAAATTATGACATTTATTGCATAATGGGGTTGCAAATTTCATTTACACTGCCACTCAGTCCTGCAGAGGAACGTGTTGTTTCTTTATTTTGTGTGTGACTAATCTGGTCTCCTTTTTGAGCCCCTGCTATGTAGATTTGGGGTTTTTAAAAAGTCTATTTAACCCAATCTGGTTTAAAGCTTAATCAAATATATAATTTAAATAGTCCTTATAGGTCCTGTTCATTATTTAGGAGTAATTGCTCATCTTCCTTATTTCCTTGCCTCTTTTCCAGTTTCTAAAATAGCATCTAGGCATATGTAAGAAGTTTAGCTTGCATAACTTGAGAGAGCAGAGATGTAGAGTTCTCTTGGCTTTTGATGGGTCTTCATGTGACCACTGCCTCCCATATGCCCTTCATCCAGACTTGGGCTAAGTAGTCCTCCTGTAGCCCCGGCTGAGGAGATGGGAGTGGTACTCTCCCTCCCTCCCCACTGATGGCTCTGAAAAGAACATGCTAGCTCTGATCTCAGCTTCCTCCCGGATCCATCCCCCTTCCCCCTGGAGAAACTACAGGAACTCCTGAGTCCTTTCCACACCTAATTACACTGTGCCCCCACTTTGGTGTATTTGCACCTGAGATTGGGGCAGGGCAGCCACTCCAAGACCATTTTCATATTCCAGGTGAAAATCAGGGAGAAGTCTCTCTACCCCACCCACCTCCCACCACCTGTCTGGTACCTCTCCAGAGAGAAGAATCGACACACCTGTCCTAGCTTTGTACTCCTGTCTCTCCCTCATTTTCCCTTTGCCTTGAGATGGAAAACAATGGGCTTTTCCTTTACTTCACTGACATTATATCTAGTTTTAATGAAACCCCATGTTTCATAGCCAAGCTACTATAGGCAGAGAGGCCATCTTCCCTATACTCTGGGAAAATGCTACAATCTGGCATTGTCAGGCCTAGGCTTTGTTTTTCAAAGGGAAATCAACTGAATGAAACAAATTATCTCTCTCCACAAATCATAGTTTTCCAGCCCATTTTCTTGCTGAAGTGATGAAATTTACACCCTCTCCTGCCTTTGGGTGGAAAGCCTCATAGATTTGACTCAGGTGAAAGGTTGCAATAAAACATGATTTTAAGAATGTGATAGATTAAAATTTTTTGCCCAAATTCTTCACCTCTCCCTGTATCCCTGCCCTTTCTCATGTAATACTGCAGCTCAACCCATGAAATGTTGGGCGTTTCTCCCCAACTCTTGACTTCAGGCTTGGCCCTGTGACTTGATTTTGCCAATGGTATGATAAAAGCAGGAGCTTGTGCAATTAGACATATCTTCTTACAACTCTGCCCTTGGAAGAATAAGGAGAAAGAGGAGGAGGAGGAAGAGGGGAGAGAAGGAAGAGGAGGAGTGGAGGGGAGAAGGAGGAGGAGGGGAAGGGAGAAGGAGGAGGAGGGAAAGGGAGGAGGAGGAAGAGGACAAGGAGGAGGAAGAGAAACAGTAGCAGTGAGCCCACTTATCCCAGAAGAATGCGACATGGAACAGACCCAGACGAAAGCTTGAAGCAAAGCCTGGCATAGATGAAGGCAACCCCCATGTGACTACAGATGTGTGAGAAATAAATGTTTGTAGTTGCATGCCTGTGAGATTTGTTTATTACACAATCTTATTGTGGGCAAGAGCCAGTAGATTCAAGATGGAAGTTGGACAGCATCAGTTTAATATTTGCAAAACATTCCTGTCAAATGACTGCAGCCTTCGGGTGATGAAGACTCCCTGTGGTAGTCACTCTGCAAGAGGCTCCTCACTCAAAAGCTCCACCACACAAATGAAGTTAACACAGAGCACCACTCTCACCTTAGCATTTACCCTCTACAAATGAAGTACTGTCATCATTTTAAGATTTTTAATCTCTGGGATTGGGAAGGACTTAATTTAGTAAGGATGGATTGGTGTTTAGAAATGAGAAAGAGAAAGAAGCAAATCTTTAACTGTATAATCAAATGTACAATTGAAGGAGATTTACTAATTTAGATATAAGTTTTAATAGGCTCTCTCTATTTTGACTGAATTTCCACCCTATGGAATTTTGGTTTAATTGTCCTTGGGTGGGACTTCATCATCTTAAATCTTCTCTGATAATTCTAATGTACAAGCAGAGTTGAGATGGCAGAGATGAAAATCAGATTTGTATTAACTTGGTCCGTTCTTTCCTAGATCCTATTGAAGTACTAATATAGTTTCACTTCAGCTATTTACCTTCTAGTCTTTCTAGGTCCGTCTGTTTTCTAACAAATATTCCTTTCTAAGGTTTTGTACAGTATTTGATTGTCTGTGTTATTTACAAGCTCCAACTAATTTTAAACTTTAAAATGACAGATGCAAAGAGAAAGGAAACATCTCCAGCTAACAGGTCAGGTGGTGGAGATAATAATAGCCGTGGATAAAAACAGCTTCCAAATTGTAGCCCCAGGTTTTCTTATTATTTAAGCCATATTGTACTAAATTTTCTAAATTTAGCAGCCACTATAGCACTCCCTGGGCCTTTTGATAATATTGACAGATTTTGAATACTTTTGTATCAAAGAACTAACTGTAACTCTTCTAGACACTTCTTATTTTCAGAAATCCAATTAGACAAAGCTGAAGATGATTGGAGCATCTGTTCTTCTTCAACAGACTTTGACTTTTCGTCATGTAAGTAATCACCTTTAATTCAACACAAAATCAAACAGCAGAGTATGTTTAGTTATACAATAAAAAATAAATAAATGTAATCCCACTCCCTCTGGTGGCATAATCTACAAATATCCACTGAGAGTGTAATTTGGTTAAAATATTCAAAATGGATTGGAGGACTCTTCCATATTTAGTTTCTTTTTCATTCAGGAGACATTGATACTAATCCATCTCTCCAAAGGGAATAGTTTATGAGTTTGTTAAAATACATAACAAAAGAAGAAGCCATTTTTTTCATAGTTTCTAATGTATTACACACCTCATGCCAATGTATACAGAGAGAAACTCTCTGAAAGGGGTCTAAGTATCCATTATTTATCTTTGCAAACCAGAAAGTAAGTTCTTAAAGTTTCAAGATTTTATACAGAGATGGTATTATGACTATATTATGTTATTATTATAGATGCTATTATTATAGATGTTATGACTATATTAGTATGATGCTATTATGACTAGTATAAAACAAAAAATAATAACAACTGTGCCCTATGCCATTGACTCCCCAGTTTCATGGAAATAATTACGAAATGACTGATCAAGTTACAGCAAAACACAGAAGATATAAACTTCTGTGTTGGAGAGCCCTATGCTGTGGTAAGGATATCATAAACAGTAGGCATATCAAATATTTTTCTAAAGATACAATCACACATAAAAGCATGTTTTCTCAAAAAGAGCTGATGAGATGTGCATATGGCTTTTTATTAATTTGCAACATTTTTTTTTCCACTAGAAGATATTTTATTTCTATAGTATACATAGGCATGGTGGCCTATGGAGAGACACAAAGAGTCTCCTGCCCCCAACATACCTTACAATTCCTTTCTCTTTGTATGAAAGTCCATATTATATAGTGAAGTGCTTACTCCAGACCTAGTCTGCCCAGCTCACATAATGGCTAGTTGTGTCATCATGGGCAAGTTCAATTCACCCCACTGTGCCTTTGAATGCAAGTAGTATGTTAGAGGAAGGCAGGTAATGAAAGATCTCACTCATGCAGCTGTTGCAAGGTATAAATAAGTTTTCATATGGCAGAAGCTTAGAACAGTATCTGGCACAGAATAAGTGCTGCGCAAGTGTTCAATATTATTGTTGATGTTTGAACAACAGAACTATAATATGTGCAGTTTCAGCTTCAGTCATACTGAACTTTTCTCAGTTGTTTAAATAAAATACACTTTCTCCAGCCTTAGGATACTTTCACATACTTTCCCTCTTCCCTACACTGTCTAATACTGTAGCCACTAGCCACATTTAGCGCTATTTAAATGTAGATGAATTAAAATTAAATGAAATTTAAAAGTCAACCCATTAGTTGCACTGGCCACATTTAAAGTGCTCAATCACCATATGTGGCTAGTAGCTATTGAGCTGGACAGAACCAACACAGAACTTTTTTATCATCACAGAATGTTCTGTCAGAAAGCACTGGTGTGGACAGGTCTTCCTTTCACTTTAATTCCTATGCAGTCTTCATACTGCTGCTTAAATATCACTTCTTCAGTGAATCCTTCCCTGACCCCAAGTCAATGTTATGTCCCTGTACAAATCTTCCCAGAGCATGCTGGATATTTCCTTCAGAGATTTCTTATATTTATACATATGTTTAATGAAGTATTCCCACGAGACTGTAAGGACTTTGAAAAAAGGGATCATATAAACACATAGTAAACACCTGATAAATATTGCAGACTGAATGACTATAATAGGAAATTTATAAAATCACTTAATATTCTAATAGCTAATATATATCACACGCTTACTGTGTGCTGGGCCCTATTCTGAACACCTTTCATATTTTAAGCTATTTAATTCTAACAACTCCATGAGGTATTAGGTGCTTGTGTTCATTATCTATTGCTGCATAATAAGTTACCATAAGCATTGTAGTTTAAAACAACATGCATTATTATCGCACAGCTTCTGTGGGTTAGAGGTCTAGGCGTAGCTTAGCTGAATCCTCTGTTTAGGTCTCACAGGCTGTAATCAAGGTGTTGGGTAGGCTGTGTTCTCATTTGGAAGCTCGACTGGAGAAGAATCTGCTTCCGAGCTCGCTTAGGTTGTTGACAGAATTGATTTCCAGAAATAAAGTGGGCAATATCCTAAATAAGATCTGTCTCTCTCCTAAACTTAAGTAGGAATTTTTAAAAGTCAACATCTTAATGTAAGTCAGATGTAGGGGATAAAATTGTATCCCTATTCTTCTAAATAGCAGGAAAGACATAGAAAGAAAGAGAGAATTAATATATTATTCCATCACTCTTCTTTCCTTTACCAAAACTGGTAAAGGAGTTCACCTGAAGAATGTGACTCTTACCATCTTGAGGGAAGAAGATGTGATTTCAAAGTTCCCACTGGTTGTTTGTATAGCTAAAGGTAGAGGCCTCTGCAAAGGCCATGTCTTTTAACAGAGCTCTTTCGTAAGCTTTTGGCAGGAAAAAAAAATGGATCAATGAACTAGTTTGGAAAGGGGAAAGGAGTTGTGAAAAGCTAAATTAACCAGGCATAAAAAATAAAGAGTACATTTGGATGCCACAAGTTCATCTAGGAAGTGACGAGAAGGAAAGAGAAAGTATCCCTAACAAGGTAGGGAGCCTGAAAAACATCCCATGTGTTTAAGACACGTAACAGTAGCACTATTATTAGTTTCTGCTTTTCCATTTCCAATGTTACTCTGTTCCATGCTATGTTGTACTTTCTCTCCATTCCCTAAAAACCATTGCTAAAGGTCTGTATGCACAGAGGTCTTCGGTTAAGAAATCTGTGGGGGAATGCAGGAATTAAAGCAGTGAAAGAAATAATCTTTTCCCTGGGGGACTAGCACTGTAGAGCAGGTTAACATGAAGGGAGGCCCACAGTCCTGTAGTCTTGAGCAAAAATCCGGGTAGTGCTGAGTTGGTTAAGGGCAAGGTAGCAACCAAGTAGAACAAGCCATCCCTTTAGTCAAGTACAGTAGAGAAGGGTGAGCCTTGAAGGGAGGCAGGCAGACACTTGGGCTGCATTCAAGCTCCGTGGCTCAGAATGTTGTCCTCATGCCTTATCCTTCAGAGGCACACCAGCTCAACTGTTCTACAGGCAATACAGACTGTTCTCTGCAACCATCCCACTGAACCTGATCAATGGGATGTTACTCCATTACCTTGGTAACTGTGCTGTCTGCTAAGACTAAAAAACTGAGAAACAGAGCCCCCTCCTCGCCCTCTGATGGAACAACCTTTCTTTGAGTGACGAACGTGACTTGCAGAGGTGTCACTTTGAAGGATGAGCATTCTGTCACCTCAGTGAGGAGTTACACAGGGATGAGAGAGCTGGAATTTTTGGTCCCTTTTCTCTCCTGCTGTCAAGGGAGCTGCTGCTCAGAGTCCCAGCAATAGAATCCATCCAGGAAAGTGTCAGAGGCAAGGTAAGGATTAGCAGAGCTCCTGTCAGCCTGTGCACAGCCTCTTCTGGGCATTATTCTCAAGAGGGAGCCTCAACACATCACCCTCTCTAGAGCAATACAAAGTCATGCCTAACTGCAAAGTTTGCAGTTTTCTGCTTATTGGGTGTCAGCTGACAGCAACACACACACACACACACACACACACACACACGCACGCACACACACATACGCACATGCATGCCATTCTGCTCAAGATGATTTTTCTGCAGGAAACTACAGCAAGTATCTTCATTGCCTCATGGAGATGATGACGGCGGACTTCTTGGACCCAAGAGATGCGGTAGCCTCTGGCATCTCAGTTAAACTGTTTTAAAAGTCCCCCATGGAATTCTTCATTGTAGAAGACCCACTCCACTTCATTAACTCCCCTGGAGACAGTATTATCATCTGTTTTTATACTTACTCAAGACAGAGTTTAAACCAAGAAGAAACTCAGAGAAAGGAGATTTGAGTTATTGGAGTTCAGACCAAACTACTAAGAAACATAAGCCACAGATCTTAATTATTTCCCCTTCAGGAAGGAAATACAAGTTTTCAGCGGTATTTCATAAAACCCACACACTCCTTTCAGCTAGCACTTGATATCCACATGTCTTCCACAGGGTAGTAAAGAGGACTTCTGTCCTGAAATCCCCTTCCATGTTGGGAACATAGTAGTAGAAGATGCAGACTCTGGGACAGAAGGACAGGTTTCATCCTTTGCTATCTAAGAGTCATGGGTTCCTTTGCAAAAGGGTAGTAACAATATGCTGCACTTCACACATTTGTTTTATGAATTAAACGAAACAATGAATGTCAAACAGCACAGTCTGGTGCATAATAAATGCTCACTAATGACTAGATGTTGCTTTTACGTTATTATTATGATTATTACTATCACCATTTTGAGTGATATGATTTACCAAAAAGGGACATTGGGAAAACAGAGAGCCATGATATAGAAGTTAAACGATTTGTACTTTGTTCCAAACTGGAAAAACAAAAACAAGAAAGTCACTTCATTTTTGTTTTGAACTTATTTTACTTCATTCATCAACTACTATATAGTGCTTACTATGTGCCAGTTATGGCTCTAAACAGAGAACTTATTGCATCAAATATTAATTTTAAAGTATCATAAATTTAATAACCTCCATATTATGACATATTGAAAATATACCAAATATAAATAATTTGGAGAATGTGTATGCTTTTCCATTATACATTCAAAGAATAATAACTCAGTATATGCCATGAGCCAGTCCTCATGCTAGTCACTTGGGTGACAATGTTCAACAAGACAGACAAGTTACCTGCCCCAAATTTATAATGTTGAGATATTTGAAATAATCACTCTGGGTTTTTTCCTGCATTGAATGTCAATCTAGACCAAATTGAAGATAGTTTAACCATGTATTTAGCAACCAGTTTTAGAGCTGCCCTCTGTAAACTATTTGGCTTCCTGGGGCAGTTCATCCACGATTCTCAGAAACTGTAGTTAATGTGGGAGGATTACTAACACTGCCACGCGGTGCAGCAGCAGGTCAGGCTCAGCTTCCTAAACCAGTGCCAGGATCAGCCACAGCAGAGTGACAGGGAAGCATGAGCCATCTTGGCTTATTCTAACTGGGATGGACAGCAGAGACACTTGAAGTACTCCTTACAGCACAGCTCCAAGCCATGTGACCCAGCCGATCAGTGCCAAGGCACAGGGGAAGTTGGCCTGCAGCCATCACTACTGGGTAATTCATGTTTACCAAAAGCTTTGGTCAGACAAGGAGGCCCAGGAGCAGAACAGCTAATTGCCAGGCAGGCTCTATTATCACTGCAAGTCATAGGACACCCTTAGGTTTATCCAGTGTAGAAGGGCCTCCTGGCCATAGTAGTGTCTCTTAAACTGTGCTGATGAGAACACATAGGTAGAACAAATACAAAAGACATGTAATATAGATATAGGAATATATCCATGTGTATATTGGATGTAGTTACCTTAGTACACATTGTGTCATAAGTTTTTAAATATCTTTTATTAAAATGAATGCCTTTGTTATAAGGACTACCTCCTATTCTATGACCATTACTACTATTCTTAGTCTGCTATTGCTGGGTCTATATTATGGGCTTCTTTGTTCATTCATTCATTCATCTGACAAATATTCATCAAGCCACTACAAGTGCCATGCTTCAGGGATGCGGTGGTGAGCAAAACAGATAAGTTTTTAAGTGCCCTTGTAAAGTTTGTAGTCTAGTGCGCTGGCTGATCATTTGTATTACTGTTCAGCAAATATTCATTCCCTGCCTCCTCTCACTGTGCATGCAGTATCCTTCTCTACCCCCACTGATATTGCAACTGGATGTGCAACTCGCTTTAACCAAAAGAACATCAGCAGATGCGATGAACGGAGGCCTTCACTGTGCTAGCCTCTTGCATTGCTGCCCTTCTTCATGAGAACAACTTGCTTTAGGTAACCATGGGTCCAATACTGATGGGCAAACATGTGGAGTAGATATGGACCCACTTACATCCTGAAGACAAACAAGCTCAGGTGACCAAAGGCCTAAAATAAAGCTGCCTAGTCAATGCCTGCCAAATCTAGCTGAACTGCAGGTCAACCTGCAGACCCATGAGGGTTGAGAATTAAAGCTTGTTGTAAGCTTCTGAGTTTGAGGATGGTTTTTTATACAACATAGTTGTTACAGTAACCCTCAAATACAGAAACCAACAAAGCAAGAAAATTTCCATCAAATTTGAAAGTTTGATTTTCTATGAAAGACAAATTATATCCCAGTGGAGACACTTTGGAGAACGTTGAATTTCTTACCCTTTCTTTATGGATGTGAGCCCCTCTCTCCATGCTACACTGCATGGAGCTTCCCCTATCAATATTCTTTTTTCCAAATACCAATAAAAGGGAATCTAGGCCTCTCTGAAACACACAAGCTGTTTTTCCCAGTGTTCTCACCATTGTATGTCTAGCTTTTGCGGATTCATATTTTAAGCAAGCTGTGAGGAAAATTGAGAAGATTTAGAATAAAAATGACAAATGTTATCAAAAGTTTTATAAATGAGGCATAAAACTGAGGGAAAGCGGAGTGCTGGACCCATAACTGAATGTCTGTAGATACTGTTTATGTTAGAAGAAGAAAATGAAAGATTTGAATATAAAACATATTGGCAAACTCATTTTCTTCTGCACTAAGGAGCAAATAAAAATAAGCAAGTTCTTCACAGCAGGATAGTTTTAGGCTAGATGCAGGAGGAAGGAATATCAGTGAAACAGCTTTCTAGGAAAGGCTTGCTGTCTCTTCGCCTAAAATTGTTTAAGGTAAGGGAGAGTAAGGGATATGAGAGCCTGAGCAGAGTCAGAGGAATGGACTAAATCACTGATTCCTACTTCCAGATTATGGATTTCTTTGACAAGGGAAAAATGCCATAGACTACATCTCGTGTTGGCTCCTGTAAGTATCAAAAAAAAAAATGTTTAAAAAAACTTATGGATCTAATGGCAAAACTAAAGTTGCTTGTGCCTAAAATCTTTAAAAAAAATTAACTTATTCAATGCAATTTCATTAAGCATCTACTCGGTGCCTGGCAGTGTTTTATGCAGTTATAATGCTGCAGAACTAGACAAATCACCTGCCCTCATGGAGTTTACATTATAGTCACAAAAGTGAGGGCTCAGTGGTGTGTGCCTGTATCTCAGCTACTCAGGAGGCAGGATTGCTTGGGCCCAGGAGTTGGAGTCCAGATTAGGAAACATAACGAGACCCTCAAATCTAAAAAATATATATATATATGTATGTATACACACACACACACATATACATATGTATGTGTATATATATACTTTGAAAAACATTCTATCACAAATGTAGCTAACTCAGATTAGTAAGAATAATATAAGTACTGTAAATTTTAAATTTGACTGATTGCTTAAGACTCTTTCTTGGGCCAGGCACGGTGGCTCACTCCTGTAATCCCAGCACTTTGGGAGGCTGAGGCAGGCATATTATAAGGTCAGGAGATCGAGACCATCCTGGCCAACATGATGAAACCCCATCTCTACTAAAAATACAAAAATTAGCTGGGCGTGGTGGCAGGCGCCTGTAGTCCCAGCTACTCAGGAGGCTGAGAGAGGAGAATCACTTGAACCCAGGAGGCGGAGGTTGCAGTGAGCCAAGATTGCGCTACTGTACTCCAGCCTGGTGACAGAGCGAGACTCCGCCTCAAACAAAAAAGACTCTTTCTTAAGAGTCAGTCTTAAGAGTCTTTCTGGGTCAGTAGTTCTTAGATTATTATAGAAAAGTTCTATGAATGTATTATTTCTCATACATATTGTTATAAAAGCAAATAATTCCCAGAGTTTTGAAAAGAATTCCAGGAGCTTTGAAAAATAAGAATATAAATATGGGAATCATCTTTCAAAAATTTGTATGTTCATTTATTACTCAATCCCCTTATCAGATAAAGTTAGTTTTAGAGGTGTTGCTCACATCCTTGACTAAGTGCATTCTTTTCTATCTCTGTACTTCTAGTCAATGAGGAATGGAATCAGGAAAATATGGCTTGAGCAGATCATTGCAATTCCACAATGCCATATTGCAGGGAGGATCTCAGATTAAATGTGTACACTGGACTTCTGATCTTGTGAAGAACAGAGCCTAGATGCATTAGTCAGATGACATGTTTAGTCTTACAAGAAAGAACCTCCTCAATATTCTTTCCATGTTGTCTCCCAAAAGATTCCAGGAGTGACAATCTGACTGTTCAACTGGAATCAGCCTGCAGAGGGTGTAGCTACGTATTGAGTAAGCCCATTAACACATTACAGCAGCTACAAGGTGTGTCTAAAATAATTCCACTCTTTCATCCACAGCTCCCAGAACCACTTTGCAGAAAAGAAATCTACCTGGAGATACAGGAACAATTCATTTAACGTTTACAAGACCTACAATGCTTATCAATACCCAATCAATCTCTCAAGTGATAAATTAAGCATGGATTATACTTTTTTTGTTTTGCATCTGAAAGACAAAATGATTTGGATTAGCACCTTAATATTAGAGGTAATATCCACAATTGGCACTTTTTACAAAAGTGAAACCCGGTCCTATTTATCCAGTGAATACCATGCATAGAGCCCATGATCTCTAGGTCATTTTCTTTCTCCACAAATAACCAAAAAACAAAACTTATCTCTGTGCATTCTTCTAAGGTTTTAGCAGCCTGCAAACCTGTGGGGACAAATATGGCTTTCTAAAATTTGACTTGTGAAAAAAGAATCTGTGAGTAGCTCTTATTATAGGTTATATTTAGTTTATATTACCCTATTTCCTGCTTAAAAGAAAGCAAAACACCCAAAGGCTAGAACTGGACATTTTTGAAGATAACAAAAATAGTTATGGCTCTAAATTTTTTTTTATCAGTTGGGAATTCCAGCTTAGATCCCTGCCACCTGCTTATGGAAACTTTCTAGAAGCTCTATGGAAGGACAACAGGGAGAAAAAGCTAAGGTTTGTTGCCTCTGCCAAGGCCACCTTGGAAAAACATAGAAGGAGCAAATCCCCATATAGTGCCCCCTTTTGGCTAGCCCTCACTGTCTTCATGAAGCTATGGGTCGATGTATTTATTTATCTATGGAAAAATAACAATAGCTATCATACATTAAGCATGTGCTATCTGTCAGGCATTATATACATTGTCTCATTTTAACCTGACAATTGTTCTTTGAGGTATATTTGATTCCCATTTTTCATACTGTTATGTAAAGGTTTAGAGAGGCTAAGAATCTTCTCAAGGTCACATAACTAGTAACTGAAAAAGGCAGGATTCATATCCAGTTCTGTCAGTCTCCCAAGCTCATGCTCTCTACCATTACACCACATTGCCTCCCGAGAAACCATTGAACTTATTTCAGAAGCTTGATCTGCTCTGTAAAATTAGTCAAGATAACATGTGGGCAACTCAGTTCAAGCTCTCTATGTCCAAACACCTGCTTCGTAACTCATGCCCTGGACCACAGGACATTAACAGCCATACCAGCAACAGAGGGATGCCAAGATTTAAAGTTTCAATCCCAACAAACTTGTTTTTTAGGTGCCCTGTTATTCTCTGCTCTTTAAAGAGTTCCATGGAGTTTTCAGTCTAACAGGACCCTTTTCTCCATGGCAACAAAACAAACTAACCCCTCAAAATAGGTTCTGAGTGTATTTCAATTCAAGTATATCGCAATTCAAACCCCATCCCAAACCAAACTAATTGCTGGGATTATTTGTACTTTTCATAGAAATTCAAAAGCATTTTTGGTTTAATTTTAAATTCAGATAACTGAACACTATATCTTATACCTACAACCTGAAGTACAGTTAGACCACATCCCTGCATTAATTTGCCAAAGTTACATTAGCCAATTCATAGAAGATAGCAAATGGAGATAGCCCACATCAAGTTTTTAATACAATTACACTCCTATTAAACAAGCTAAAATAAATTTAAGTGATAAAAACCCTATGTGTAGCATTAGTGTACAGGTTTACATAAGTATTATTCAAGGTGCTATACAACAATATTATAGCAAGCACTATATGCAATTGAGTAAAAAGAGCCTTGAGACAATTCATGACTTTTGGAACTGATAATTTCATGTTCCAAGAAAATAGCTCAGAAGAAAGAATGAAGACAATTGTACAAAATGTCCCTTTGCAGCACTATTTAAATGGCAAAAAGCTGAAAACTCAAGTGCCCAGCGAGGGAAGAAATGGCTTCACAAGCTTTATGATAAGCTTGTAAACATGATAACCTTTGAAAGAGAGGCACTCAGCCTCTATTAGTATCTAGTTGTAGTAAATAAAATTAAGTGAAAAACTGCATATCAATAAAAATAACAAAAAGCTATGTAATGTATATGTCACTGTTCAACTTTGCACTGGCCTATGCTCTTTATGATAATTTATTGAGCCACATATTTGTGTACTTTTCTATAAATATTTCAATAAACTTCTAAAATGTATTGCTGAATTTTTACAAAATTTGGAGGCAAAACTACTTATATTCATGGAATAATTAACCTTTCACTCATCAAAAACTAGTAACAAAACCAATCAGTAGTTTCAGCTTTTCGCATGGTTGCACTTGGTAAACTTAATGCAATCATAGAGTCTGTCTTCACAGGACCTGAAAAAAAAATAATAAAAGGCTATTTGAGAGTTTCAGGGATAGACAAACTTACCCAGCATCATCAGCTAAAGAAAAGTGTCTTATTATATAACTAAGGAGTTGGCGATTTGTCTCTCTTCAACATCTATTTTAAGTATGCAGATAAGCCTCTTCTTACACATCACTGCCAGGACAAACCAAAGAGTATGCATTGAGTGCCTAATTTGTGCAGTGTGCTGAACACAGTTGGAAGCTATAGAGCTGCAGATCCTGCAGATCTCAGGAAGGGAGGCTACCTAGGTACCCAAAGAATGTCACTTGGCAGTACTGCCTTGGTGGGGCTAACAGCACTCAGGATCTGGTTCTCAGCAGTTCAGAGCATAAACTTACTCCTGTCCAGGTACACAGAACTGGCCAGGTTCTCAAGGACAGACTCTTACTGGCCAAGCACTTGAAACACCAATCTGTGATCCCAGAAACTCAATGTATTATTGTTTTAGTAATAATGTTCTTGACTGACCTGCTTCTGCCTCCTGTTTAGCACCTTCTTCCAGATATCCAGGTATCTTGGAAGACAGTCAGTAATTAGGTCTCTCAGTAAGTGACATGGTTTGGATTTGTGTCCCTGCCCAAATCTCATGCTGAATTGGAGGAGGGGCCTTGTCAGACACGATCAGATCACAGGGGAAGATTTCTCCCTTGCTGTTCTCGTGATAGTGGATGAGTTCTCATCAGATCTGATGGTTTAAAAGTATATGGCACTTACCCCTTCTCTCTCTCTCTCTCTCTCTCTCTCCCTCCCTCTCTCTCTCTCTGTCCTGCTCTGCCATGGCAATACATGCTTGTTTTGCCTTCACCTTCTGCTATGATCATTAAGTTTCCTGAGGCCTCCCAGTCATGCTTTCTGTTAAGCCTATGGAGCTGTGAGTCAATTACACCTCTTTTCTTCATAAATTACCCAGCCTTGGGTAGTTCTTTTCAGCAGTATGAGAACAGACTAATACAGTAAGAATGCACTCAAAGCCAAAGAAGGGAATCCTAAGGCGGGTTTCATGTTCTTTGTGAGCCCCTATATCTGGTATTCTACTGCTATTAATATACAACCAATCACACTGATAGAAGCTTATAGTTTGTACAATTTTCTTCCTATGAACTTCCTGTGTACTCTTAAAGAGCAGGAGCCATGCTTTAGATGCACAATAAATGTATGTCAAATTAAAGTTGTTGAACTGGACCCTCTTTACCCCAAAATGCAGCCCAGACTGGTCAGAACACTAGTGCTTGTCAGATCCAGTGTGCACATCTCCCTTAGTAAGTAAATTCTTCTGGCTATGAAGTGGAGAAAAAATTGGAAGACAAGTGGAGATGCCAGTAGGCCAATTAAGGAGCTAATCAGTAATTTAGGCAAGAAACAATTGTGGGTGGATAAATAATTGTTATAAATTCCTTAATGGAAAACTACACAATAGTGAAAAAGAACAAACTATTGATCTATGCAACAACATGGGTGAATCTCATAGACATACTTTTATGAAGCCAGGTCCTAGAAACATACCTTATGATTTCATTTATACTCATTTCAAGAACAAGAAAAACTAATTTATGGTGATAAGGATCAAAATGGGTTTTCAATGGGAGGATATTAACTGAGATGGAGTATGAGGTAACCCTCTAGGATGCAAGAAACATTCCCTTCTTGATCTGGGCAGTGTCCATAAGGATGTATATGTGATGTATATGTATATGCACCTAAAATGTGGGCTCTTTATTGTATTGTGATCTTTTCTGTAAGCTCTTTATTTCATGTAAAAAAAAGTTTTGAAATATTGTTGGTGGGCTGGCCTAAGCTTGTGGCAGTAGAGACTAGCAGGAGTGAATAGATATTGAATGGATATTTAAGAGATAAAGTCATCAAGGAGAAATGAGTTAATGCCTGTAAAGTGTTTAGTACAGTGCCAAAAATATAGTAAAACTCAACAAATGTTTGCTTATGATTATTGTTATTGCCTAAAGAGGTTGACAAGAGAATTAAATTGCATAATATATGTAAAACACTTCAATCCTGGTATGGGATTTGGGAAATTCTTCATTAATAGTAGCTTTGTTTTCATTTATTAGGCCATAACTTTTCTCCGCATTCATTCTGCCTTGTCAAACCCTGCTCTTCTTTCAGTTATCTGGAAGGTAAACTATACTAAGGTACTTATGGAAAATTTACTTCATCCCCTACTATGAGTTTAATGAATTTAACTAAATACACATACATAGTCATCTACATATTGGCCCCCAAGGGATTCTAAAGAATATTTCTTGATAAACTTCACCAGAAGCATTGAGATACGAAGTTGACGTATGTACACTTTTACTCTCTTTCTGGTTGCTACTTTGTCACATCAGGACTGTTAGCACCATTTCTTGCAATAGTATGTCAAGAGACTCCCTGATAGGGTTAAAGCTCCTTAGCATTGTGTGGGTAAGGACATCCTAGCACCATCTGCCAAGCCTGCAATTCTATTAAACTGTCAGCATGATAAATGACAAAGAGAAAGCATCAGGGATAAAATCTACAGTAAAGCACCATGGTCATAAAACAAGAAGAACCAAAAAGGATTTAGGGCAAGTACACAAACCATCCTTTATGATAAAATTTTCCTTTGCAAGGAGAGAACAAAGCGACTGAACTATAAACTCCTGAGTCCAAGCAGAAGGCAGTGATACCATCAGTCGTCCCTCCACCCCGAAGTGTGGCTCACAGATCAGTGATGCACGATCCAGCAGTCCCACCTCTGCTTCCAACCAGGCCTCTTGGGGCTCAGTGAAAACACACCTTGTCCACGAAAGAGATGGTGTTTTAAAAGGAGGTTACTCTGTGCATCTCTTTTGCTAATGAAGGAATAATTTCTGAAATGGAAAATAATTTGGTTACTGCTCTTGAACCACAAATTATCTCCAGAGAGCAGTTACCCAGTGCATTACTGCCTTGCTTCTAAATTTAGCCCCCACAAATGACATCATCTATAAACAGAGCATAAAAATAGGTTTCTGAATATTTGGGTTTTGGAATGAGTTCCAATGAGTCTCATTTAGAAGTCTCCAAGTAATTATACCAATATGAAAAATAATATTGACTCTGGATGCAAACAGATGACTACTGAAGTGCTAAGAAATTTAAATATCTTTGAATATATCCTCTTCAGGTAGTGATGAATCTGGTAGCAGCAAAATCATGAATAATCTCCATGCCCTGTCATGTTTCCAGAAGCATCCCTAGACAGTTTTAAACAGAGACTTTGTAGCCACTCAAAAGTAACAACTTGTATTTATGTAGTCTTAGGTTTTCCGGACACTTCAACCGAGACTAGCAAAACAAGATTAGTTTGCTAGACCAACAAGGTGGCAGAATAAAAATGAATTCTCTAAATAACAAAATCAGGCATATCTGATTCATAAGACTGTTACATCTCTGCATTTTCTGTTTATATGCTATGGCACCACATCAATGCGCTTGAATGCTGCGGGTTAAAACACATGCATTCATGGCATACAATTAGGTTTAGGACATACAACGATTTTCTGTCTGGGTTTAAGAAAGGTGGTATGGGGGTGTTTTATTACCTTGGAAATAGAAAGTTAATAATTATATTAACCAGGAGGGTATGTGGGTGCTTTGATCAGATCATTACTTGGACAAAAACTAGAAGAAAATAGAGATGCAGGAAGCAAATCCATGAAAACGTCTTGTCTCTTCTAATATATAGGCATATGATGCAATTATTCATCCACTTCAAGTGAGGCAATAAGCACTTAAAATATTTGACAGTTGTTCCAGCAATTTGCATGTCAACATTTCTGTAATATTAAAGGAAAGAGAAATGAGATCAGCAACTTCAGTAAGAGCCCTATTGCTTTTTAACAACGTATTCAGTATGGAAATAAATATCCAGTTATTTAATACATTTCCCACATGTTGACTTAATGGTCTGGTTAATCTTTGTCATGGATTTTCTTAATAGGTTTTCTAGGAATATCTTTTGATATTTACGTAAATCAGAATTCATGGCTTAAAGCCAGTTTGGAAAGGGGTTGGAGTCTCCAGAAAAGTTGCAGGCTTATGACTCCAGAGTGAATTTTGCTCCTATCTTGCTCCTAGTTGCCATCAAAACACTTCTCTACTACTCCTAAGCTCTCAAAATTCCTAAGTCAGGCACTCACTGAAGTCTGTGGCGCCCGTGGGTACACAGCACACGACAGGAGGAGAAGCAGTGCTGTGTGGTATGAGAAGCAATAGGATTTGGTCACAGCCCTTGCATTTACTAACTCAGGTTTTATGAAAATTATAATACTAGTTACCCTTTTCTCACTGTCTATCTGCCATTGCCATGTATTATACTAAGAACTTCATACTCATCATCTTATTTAATCCACTGAAAAATCTCCATTTCCTGCATTATTTCCCGTTTTTCGGATAAGAAGTCTGAGGTTCAAAGGTGGTAACTTGCCCCAGGTCCCCAGAGAGGGAGTTTCTGGTCTAATCTGAGTGCTAAACTGGCTCATAACCACCGGCACTGCTACAGGTGTTTCACCTTTGAAATTGCATAATAGCACTTTCCAGCATGGTTCAGCTCGCAGAGAAGCTGTGAGGAACCAATAAGCACACAACATGTGAAATTCTTTGAGAACCACAAAGTGCTACACAAATGTACAAAATATGCACAATTCCAAATCATTTTAACTTCAAATTACAGAATATCCGTCTGAAACTGGATTAAGCAAAAAGAACATAATTGGCTCGTGAAACTAGCAAAGGCAAGGCTGAATGGAGCACAGTTGAACTCAAGGGCTCAGATAAAGCTGTTTGCTGGGGTTTTTTCTCCCTGTCTATGGGCCCCACTTTTGCTTTGGTGGCATTCTCGGGTTTTTGTCCTGGGTGGTGTGTCTGGAGTTGGTTCCTGGCAGTGGGTTCGTGGTCTCTCTGACTTCAAGAATGAAGAAGTGGATCTTCCTGGCGAGTGTTACAGCTCTTAAAGATGGCACGGATCCAAAGACTGAGCAGTAGAAAGGTTTATTGTGAAGAGCAAAAGGACAAAGCTTCCACAGCGTGGAAGGGGACCCAAGTGGGTTGCCACTGCTGGCTGGGGTGTCCAGCTTTTATTCTCTTATTTGTCCCCTCCCATGTTCCATTTTTGTCCTATTAGAGTTCCCTTTTTCCAATCCTCCCTGCGATTGGCTAATTTTAGGATCCTACTGATTGGTGCATTTTACAATCCCCTTGCTAGCTACAGAGAAGTTCTCTGAGTCCGCACTGGGGGCCCAGGAAATGCAGCTGGCTTCACCTATCAGTTGCAGAACTTTCAACCTCATCTCCAGGCAGGAAAAGGAGGACACTGTCCCACAGCTCCAGCAAATATCCCAGGATTCTTTCTGATTTTGTCACAGGCCCACCCCTGAACCAATCACTGGAGTCAGAGGGTGGAGAGAGACACCAATTTGTTTAGGTCGGGGTCACGTGCTCACCTCTGGGCCCCACACTACATCAGCTTCCCACACACAACCTGGACCTGGAGAGGTGGTTCCCCAAGGAAAGTGCAGCTCTCCTTCAAGAAGAGAGACTTCATATTGGGAAGCCACACAGAAAAACATTGGCAAAATATTTTAATTAAAACATTGAGCTTCACATTGGTTTAAAAGATAATGACAGAGAATGCCTAACAAGGCACAGGCAAAGATTTCATGACAAAAGTGCCAAAAGCAATTGCAACAAAAGCAAAAATTGCCAAATAGGATCTAATTAAAGAGCTTCTGCACAGCTAAAGAAATTATCATCGGAGTGAACAGGCAACCTACAGAATGGGAGAAAATTTTTGCAATCTATCCATCTGACAAAGGTTAATATCCAGAATCTACAAGGAACTTAAACAAATTTACAAGAAAAAAAAAAAAAACATTAAAAAGTGCACAAAGGACAAGAACAGACACTTCTCAAAAGAAGACATACATGTGGCCAACAAACATGAAAAAATGCTTAACGTCACTGATCATTAAAGAAATGCAAATCAAAACCATGCACAATGAGATACCATCTCACACCAGTCAAAATGGCTATTAAAAAATCAAAAAACAGCAGATGCTGGTGACGTTGCAAAGAAAAAGGAGTGCTTTTACACTGTTGGTAAGAGTTTAAATGAGTTCAAGCATTGTGGAAGATAGTGCGGCGATTCTTCAAAGACCCAGAGGCAGAAATACCATTTGACCCAGCAAACTCATTACTGGGTATATACCCAAAGGATTATAAATCATTCTATTATAAAGATACATGCACGCATATGCTCACTGCAGCACTATTTACAATAGCAAAGATACGGAATCAACCTAAATGCCCATCAATGATAAACTGGATAAGTAAAATGTGGTACATATACACCATGGAATACTATGTAGCCATAAAAAGGAATGAGATCATGTCCTTTGCAGAGACATGGATGGAGCTGGAAGCCATTACTGCCAGCAAACGCTTGCAGGAACAGAAAACCAAACCCCATATGTTCTCACTTATAAGTAGGAGCTGAATGAGGAGAACACATAGACACACTGGGGGAGAACAACACACACTGGGGCCTGGGTGGTGTGGGTGGGGTAGGGGAAGGGAGAGCATCAGGAAGAATAGCTAATGGATGCTGGGCTTAATACCTAGGTGATGGGATGATCTGTGTGGCAAACCACCATAGCACACGTTTACCTAACAAACCTGCACATCCCGCACATGTACCCCTGAACCTAAAAGTTGAAGAAAAATAAAATGTTAAAAGAGAATGCCTAATAAATAATATTTGCTAATATATGTAGAGTGCTCCAATGTTAGAAAACGCTTCCACATATGCTATATCATTTTATTCTTATTATACCCTTACCAAGTATAAATCATAATACAGACGAGCAAACTGTCTCAGCATAGTTAAGAGACTCACCCAAAGCCACCAGCTGATAAGATGCAAACCCAGAACTTGAGTGAAGGTCTTCTGATCTCAACTCAGTACTCAGTACTGCCGCTCTGCTGAAACCTCTGAGAGACTGCTGTGAGTTTAATACTGTGGATTTTGATTAAATGTTGCCTGGAAGCAAATTTGCCTTAAAGAAGGCGTTAGTAAGCACAAAAGTTCAGGTGTCAACACATTTCTGTCCTTTACTTTGGGAAAATATTAAACTGTCCCTTTGAGTGTAGACATTCAAAACAAAACATGCCACCAATACTTCTTTACTATACTGTACTCAGACATCGCTGGTGGCAATCTAAATTGTTTATCCAGTCCTTTTGAGAAAGCAATTTGGTGATAATATCAAGGGCCATAAAAATGTTCATATCCTTTAACTTGAAATTCTACTCTGGCTGGGTGCGGTGACTCACGCCTGTAATCCCAGCACTTTGGGAGGCCAAGGTAGGCGGATCACCTGAGGTCAGGAGTTCGAGACCAGCCTGACCAACATGGAGAAACCCTATCTCTACTAAAAATACAGAATTAGCCAGATGTGGTGGCGTATGCCTATAATCCCAGCTAGTCGGGAGACTGAGGCAGGAGAATCGCTTGAACCCGGGAGGCAGAGGTTGCAGTGAGCCAAGATCGCGCCATTGCACTCCAGCCTGGGCAACAAGAGAGAAACTCCGTCTCAAAAAAAAAAAAAAAAAACAAGAAGAAATTCTACTCCCAAGAACTTATCCTATGGAAATGATTCAAATAAATGAAGAAAAAATCATGTGTATAAAAATATTCATAACAACATTAACTGTAGCAATAAATTTTAGAATTAAAAGACATAATATATGTAAAGTGCTTAACAGGATGCCTAGTAATCAATCAGTGTAGGCTGCTGTAATCCCTACTTACTCTTGAATGCTAATGAGCCTTCACATTTTGTGCCATCTGCATGGAAAGCTCTTCCTCCCAGATGCCTGCATCACTCCCTCTCTCCTTTTCTTCAAGTCTTCTTAAATGGGACCCCACCGGAGAGGCCTTCCCAAACCACCCTCTCCAAACAACACATCTTTGCTGGCGTTTTTCTACCTCCTCACCCTGCCTTATTGTTTTAGTATATATTTCTACCTCATATGTTACATGTTGATTTGTTTTTTTTTTTATTGTCTTTCTCTCCCCAACAAGAAGGCAAGCTCCATGAGGGCAGAGACTTTGGTTAGTTGGTTGCAATGTGTTGAGCATCTGGTACACTAGTGAGTAGATAATTTTTTCTGTCTTTATGCTTGATCTTCAACCCTTGGTTTTGTAGTAGGGAAGAGAGATCAGGTTCAACTCTCAATACAATAAGGGAAAGTGGGAATTTATAGCCAAAGAACAAGGGAATGGGGATCAGCAGATGGAAAATTCTTAAGAGAAAACATCAGGAGTAAGAGAGGATTCTGGTTATCAGAATTCTTGCTGAAGGTAAGCCAGACATCACCTGGGGAATATGCGGGAAGATTAGGAAACTGGTCAGATTTTGGCTAAACTGACTTAGCAAGATTCTTGATAACGTCGGACAATGCAAAGACAAACACAGAAGCTCAAAAGTCAGAACATAGTTTAGAAAGTTCAGAGGAGCCTAATTACAGCTTGATCAAGGGGAGAATCTTTGTCAATATCCATCTTCCCTTCCCAATTGCCTGCCCTGCAGACCTCAGGATCCACCATCAGATACGAAGATGACAGCCTTACAAAAACTGTTTAACCGAATACATCATGAAAACCTAATTTAATCTAATTAATGTCAAATTTAAGTGTTAGTCCACTGTCATAAGACAAGATTTATTAACAAAAGTCTAAAGTACAATAGCAGCAAATCTCTGACAAGGAAAAAATTATGTAAAAACATATTTACTCTGAATAAAATGAAAGCTTATCAGTGAGATCGGAGAACTATTCTAACAGGTAGTTTAAAACTCATTCCCACAGGCCTTCTTATGAACCAACAATAGATTTTCCTAAGCATATCTATCTCAATAAATCTTTTGATTCTGTCACTTGATAAGAATTTTTTAAGTTCTATCTCTAAACAACTTAATTAACTGGTTTTGAGATTGAAGAATATTCTTGCAAAGAAAAGAGAAAACAGTGCTGCTTTTAGAGTTTGTTATTAGCTTGGGAAAGTGGAATCATTCAGTAACTGAACAAAGAATAACTATAAATATTTAGTAGTCGAATATTCTGATGCAATTCTGCATCAATTTGTCACACTGATAGATCCATTAACAATTTAAGCCTGGTCTGCACAAGCTCTGAATTATTCATTTCACTATAAAACTGTCAACATCTCTGGAAGGTGTATCTATTGGTGGTAAAGTTACACTAATGTGCATTTATGGTGGTAGGAGAAAAAACAACCAAAACAACCATGACCTTCTCTCCTGCTCAGTCTATTGAGAAAGTTCTCAACTTCCTAATAAAAATTTGGACAGTTTTGCTATCCATAAAGGAAGCAAACAGTACTCTCAGATTTCTCTTGAGTTGATGTAATGGTCAAAGCAATCACTAGGACTCCCGTGTTCCATTCCAAGATTGGGATACTCACACAAAGGCAAGACAGTGAATGAGCAAGAAGTTTAACATCAAAGCAAAGTTAAACTGATTTCAAATTTCTGTTAACTTTATCTATATCTGGAAAGAGTTAATGGGAGAAACATTGAGATGGGCTTTCTGCCTTTGCTGTTGGAATCTCTTTGCCTTTTTGTACGTTGACATTTATTAGGATTTTCTGTGTCAGGATCTAGGATAATTTTTTCACATATATCATCTTCCATCCACAGCCCTGCTAGGTGGATACCATTATTCTCTCCCATTTTAAAGACAAAGCAAGAGAGGCTCAGAGTTAAACCACTTATTCCAAGGTCACAAAACTAGGAAGTGATGGTGCTGGGATCTGCACTGACTTTATCCCCAAAACCTATGCTTTTCATTACTTCTCCATGTAGTTTCAACTGTGCAAGGAGCAAATATAGAAAGACCACAAAGAAAAGGCTATTTTATGTCTTTATGACATGACTTTTGTTTTATTCATCTAATGCTGCAGGACAAATCAACCCAAAACTTAGTGGTATGTAACAATAAGAATAATTTTATCTCATAATTTCATATATGTGGGTCAAAAATCTGGGAGTGTCTTTGGCTAGGTAGTTGTGGCTTGAGTCTCTCATGAGTTGCAGTTAGATGTCCACTGGGAGTTTACCAATCTGAATTATTAACTGGGGCTGGAGGATCTGCTGTGAAAGTGACTCACTCTGATGGCTACCAAGTTGGTGCTGGCTGTTGGCAGCAGGCCTGTTTCTTTCCACGTGAGCCTCTCCACGGGGCTACTTGAATGTCCTCATATAGTGGCTGGTTTTCCACATGGAATGAGCTGTCCATGATACCAAGGTGAAGCTGCAATGCCTTACATGATCTAGCCTCAGAAGTCATGCAGTATGGCTTCTACAGTATTCTATCCGTCACAAAAGTCAACCCTGATTCAGTGTGAAGGAAACTATGCAAGGTTGTGAATACCAGGAGGTCAGGACCCCTGGGGGAATCTTGGAGGCTGGTTACCTCAATCCTGCTATTCCTCTGGCACTTAGCAGATTACATTCTGTCTGTAACAGTGTTTCAGTTGCCTCTGTGGCCATGCAGAGTTAGAAAGTTAGGAACTTACTGCAAAACTACTGAACCTCAGAGTACTTTTAGCCGGTGATGTGAATGCCAACATCTGAAAGCAGGTGTGCTCAGACTCAGCTCCAGCAGGTGAGGGAGGGTTTTCTAGCCTGTCTGGAGTGAGTGGCCACTGAAAACAACAGCAGTTAGAGAAAGATGCTTTTACAAGATGGAATCTTCAGAGAGAAAAGGAGGTCAACATGAAAAAGACAGTGGAGAGCAGATCAGAGAGGATGTGCCAGCTACAGGAGACAGGAGCATGATGAAAATGGAAGAACAGGGGAAAGGGTATGGGCAGAAGGAAAAGCAAGTTTAAAAGGGTTTGAAGCAAAGGCATCAAATCCCAAAAGACAGAGCCCTGACAGTGAGTGGGTAAGAAGGAGGCCTTGTGCCCAGGGCATTCCGCACTGCATGAAGGCAGGAGATCAGAAAGAGGACACAGAAACAGAATCAGAACACATGCCTAGCACTGTAGGCATGAGGACAGTGTGCATCCCCCTGGGGACCAAAACTCAGCCTAAACCTTGACAGGAGATACTTTCAAAAAACTTTTTATCACAGAAGTAATACAATATATGTGCTAGAAATTCAGAGTGCAGAAATAATAAAAACAGAAGGTAGAAGTCCACCATACTCTAAAGATGACTGCCACTTACAATTTGGTACATGGCCTCTCAGAACTTTCCTGAGACTGTGCAGCCACATAGAGAAATGTATGAGATTGGCCTGTATATATTGTACTGCACTTGCTCTTTTCACATAGTAGCTTAGCTTTCGCATCTCTCTGTATCAGTCAGTAACTACAGAAATGCCCCATTCTTTTTAAGTTTGTTGGTATTCTGTCTTATGATTGTTGCATGACTTATTTAACCAATGCCCTAACAGGACATTTGAATTGTTTCTTATTATTTATCACTATAAATAATGCTTGAGGAAACATCTTTGTACAAATATCCTTACATATTTGTGGGAGAATTTCTATGGAAAAATTCCGAAAAGTGGGATTGCTGGATTAAAATGTATGCATATTCAAATTTTCAATAACTGTTGCCTTACTGAAAAGTTGTATCAATTTGCATGCAGGTATCTTACATTGGATATCTATGGCTAACTTCCAAGCAAACTCAACTATAAGCTTATTCATAATATTGTCAAATACTCCTAAGCTGTGTGTCATGATAAAAATTCTATGCATTTGGAAAGAGTCATTACATTGCAGGGTAAAATATGTCCAATGATCAAAGCATTGTACTTATTCAAGTAATCATGTACGTGTTTCCACAGATTTGAGCTGTACGCATTAAATGCTTCCCAGATACAACAGGATCCAGTCCAAAAGCCACAGTGTCTCTTTGACCTTCTCTTTGCTTTCCAACAACCAAATTTCTTCAGGCATTTCTCCTATCAATAAAAAGTATCTGATAAACCATTATCACTTTAGTGTGTATTGGCTGCATTTGTGACCCTTTATGCAATAATTTGCATGATTTATTTATTTTATTTTAGATATGGGAATCTCTCTTGCTCTGTTGTCCAGGCTGAGGGGCAGTGGTGCAATCATAGCTCACTGTAGCCTTAAACTCCTGGACACAAGTGATGATCATTAACATTTCTTTGCAGTACAGTATTTTTTAAAGTATGTACTTTTTAGGTATAATGCTATTGTACACTTTACAGACTACAGTTTAGTGTAAACATAACTTTCATATGCACTGGAAAAACAGAAAATCTGTGTAGCTCACTTCATTAAAATACTGACCTTGTGGTGATCTGGAATCAAACCCACAATATATATTTCTGAAGTGTGCCTGTATCTACTTTGGGGCAGGGGAGAACGGAACTATCCACTTCAGTTGCCAGAAAAACTGAAATCTTCTTAGCAGATAGTGACTAAGGAAAACCCATCAAAGCATTACTTTATGTGAATTAAATTCCAAAAACATAGGTTAAAATGGCTCCCACATATGGGTGGTTTCCATCTTATATTAGCATCAACAATCCCTATAGTCCTTATTTGAGGGGCATAGGTTAATTAATAAAAGAGCTGTTTGGAAACAGTTCTTTTGTATACATCTTTGGACATTGTTAAGCCATAAGTGTTTGCTTGCCTATTCTTCAACACATATTTACTAGAACCTGTATGAATAAAGCACTGTTAGAATTACTGTGGGAACCATCCTAGGTGCTGAAAGAGATACATGCATAACCAGGATAAAATCTTTTAAAAATAATAATAAACCTTATTTTTTTTAATTTTACTTTAAGTTCTGGGATACAGGTGCAGAACGTGCAGGGTTGTTACATAAGTATATGTGTGCATAGTGGTTTGCTGCACCTATTGACCTATCCTCTAAGTTCCTTCCCCTCATCCCCAACCCCGCAACAAGCCCTGGTGTGTGATGTTCCCCTCCCTGTGTTCATGTGTTCTCGTTGTTCAACTTCCACTTGTAAGTGAGAAAATGAGGTGTTTGGTTTTCTGTTCCCGTGTTAGTTTGCTGAGGATGATGGCTTCCAGCTTCATCCATGTCCCTGCAAAGGACATGATCTCATTCCTTTTTATGGTGGCATAGTAGTCCATGGTTTATATGCAGCACATTTTCTTAATCTAGTCCATCATTGATGGGCATTTGGATTGATTCCATGACTTTTCTATTGTAAATAGTGCTACAATAAACATATGTGTGCATGTGTCTTTATAGTAGAATGATTTATAATCCTTTGGGTATGTACCCAGTAATGGGATTGCTGAGTTAGATGATATTTCTGGTTCTAGATCCTTGAGGAATTGCCATACTGTCTTCCACAATGGTTGAACTAATTTACATTCCCACCAACAGTGTAAAAGCATTCCTATTTCTGCACAGCCTTGCCAGCATCTATTGTTTCTTGACTTTTTAATAATCACCATTCTGAAGAGATGTTATCTCGTTGTGGTTTTGATTTGCATTTCTCTAATGATCAATAATGTTGAGCTTTTTTTCATATGTTTGTTGATGGCATAAATGTCTTCTTTTGACAAGTGCCTGTTCATGTCCTTTGCCCACTTTTTGATGGGGTTGTTTGTGTTTTTCTTGTAAATTTGTTTCAGTTCCTTATAAATTCTGGATATTAGCCCTTTGTGAGATGGGTAGATTGCAAAAATTTTCTTCCATCCTGTAGGTTGCCTATTCATTCTGATGATAGTTTCTTTTGCTGTGCAGAAGCTCTTTAGTTTAATTAGATCCCATTTGTCAATTTTGGCTTTTGTTGCAATTGCTTTTGGCGTTTTAGTCATGAAGTCTTTTCTGATGCCTGTGTCCTGAATGGTATTGCCTAGATTTTCTTCTAGGGTTTTTATAGTTTTCGGTTTTACATGTGAGTCTTTAATACATCCTGAGTTAATTTTTGTATAAGGTATAAGGAAGGGGTCCAGTTTCAGTTTTCTGCAAATGGCTAGCCAGTTTTCTCAGCACCATTTATTGAATAGGAAATCTTTTCCCCATTGCTTGTTTTTGTAAGGTTTGTAGAAGATCAGATGATTGTAGAGGTTTGGTGTTATTTCTGAAAATAAACCTTATTTTTAGTACAGTTTTGGGTACACAGCAACTCTAGTGAAAATGACAGAGAATTCCTGTATACCCTCTGTTTTCGCACATGCACAACCTCCTCCACTATCAGCACCCCACCCCATAGTGGTACATTTGTTACAATCAATGAACCTATGTTGATATATTTTTATACAAAGTCCATAGTTTACATTAGGGCTCACTTTTAGTGCTGTACATTCTATGGGATTTGATAAGTATATAGTAACAAGTATCCACCATTTTAGTATCATACTGAAATATGATACTAAATCGTTTCATAGCCCTAAAAATCCTCAATGCTCCACCAATTTACCCCTCCTCCCCTTCAACCCCTGGCAACCATTGATCCTTTTTCTGTCTCCATGGTTTTGCCTTTTCTAAAATGTCATACAGTTGGAAATACACACACACACACACACATACACACACAGAGAGAGAGAGAGAGAGACAGAGACAGAGAGAGAGAGAGATCGGTTTCTTTTAATTACTAATATGCATCAAAGGTTCTTTCATGCCTTTCCATGGTTTGGTAGCTCATATTTTTCACCACTGGATAATATTCCATTGTCTGAATGCACCACAGTTCATTTATCTCTTTGCCTACTGAGGGATATGTTGGTTGCTTCCAAGTTTTGGCAATTATGAATAAAACTGCTATGAACATCTGTGTGCAGATTTTTATGTGGACATAAGTTTTCAATTATTTTGGGTAAACACCAAGAAGTGCAATTCCTAGATCATATGGTAAGAGTATTTTTAATTTTGTAAGAAACTGCCAAACTATCTTCCAAAATGGCTTTACTATTTTCATTCCTGTCAGCAATGAATGAGAGTTCAGAATTTGGTGTTATCAGTGCTTTGGAATTTGGCTATTCTAATAGGTATGTGGTAGTATCTCATTGTTGTTTCAATTTGCAATTCCCTAATGATATATGATCTTCAACATTTTTCCATATGCTTCCTTGCCATCTGTATGTCTTCTTTGGTGAGGTATCTGTTCAAGTCTTTTGCCTATTTTTTATCAGATTCTTCATTTTCTTATTACTGAGTTTTAAGAGTCCTTTCTATATTTTGTGTATCAGTCCTGTATCAGATGTGTCTTTTGCAATATTTTCTCTTAGTATTTGGCTTGTCTTCTCATTCTCTTGACATTGTATTTTGCAGAGAAGAAGCATTTAATTTTAGTGAAGCCTAGCTTATCAATTACTTCTTTCATGTATCATGCCTTTGGTGTTGTATCTAAAATATTATCATCATACCCAAGGTCACTTAGACCTTATCCTATGCTGTCATCTGGGAGTTTTATATTTTTGCATTTTAGATTTAGTTCTATAATCTATTTTGAGGTAATTTTTATGAATGGTGTAAGATCTGTGTCTGGAATCAACTTTTTGTGAATGGATGTCCAGTTGTTCCAGAATCTCTTGTTGCAAAGACTATCTTTGCTCCTTTGTCATAGATTAGTTGACTATATTTATGTGGTTCTACTTTTCAGCTCTCTATTCTGCCCCATTGAACTATTTGTCTAGACTTTTGCCAATGCCACACTGTTTTGATTACTATAGCTTTGTAGTAAGTCTTGAAGTTGGGTAATGTGAGTCCTCCAATCTTGTGCTTCTCATTCAATATTGTATCAGATAATCAGGCTCTCTTGCCTCTTCATATAAGCTTTAGAATCAGTTTGTCAATATCCATAAAATAAATTGCTGGGATGTTTATTGGGATTGTGTTGAATCTGTAAAGTTGGACAAAAAGTGACATCATAACAATATTGAGTCATTCTTTAATGAACATGGAATATGTCTCCATTTATTTGGTTTTTCTCTGTTATCTTTTATCAGAGTTTTGTGGTTGTCATCATGTAAATCTTGTACCTATTTACTAGACTTATACATATGTGTTTTATTTGGAGATGCTAATGTAAATGGTAATGTGTTTTAATAATAAGTTCTACTTGTTCATTTGCTGGTATATAGAAAAGTGATTAAATTTGTGTATTAACCTTGTATACTGTAATTTTGCTATAACTGATTATAAGTTCCAGGGGTTTGAGGTTTTATTATTTTGTTTTTTGTCAATTTTTTTTGTTTGTTTTCTACATAGACAATAACGTAGAAAAAGCTATAAACAAAAATGGTTTTATTTTTTCCTTCCTAATCTATATATCCTTGATTTCCTTTACTTGCCCCATTGTATTAGCCAGAACTTCTAGTATGATATTGAAAAGCAGTGGTAAGGGGGACATCTTCACCTTGTTTCTTATCTTAGTGAGAAAGATTCAAGTCTCTCCACATTACATATGATGCTAGCTGTAGGCTTTTTGTAGATGTTCTTTTTCAAGTTGAGGGAGTTTTTCTCTATTTCTATTTTGCTGAGAGTGTTTATCATGAATGGGTGTTGGATTTTGTCAACTGCTTTTCTGTATCTATTGATGAGATCACGTGATTTTTTTCTTTGTTTGACCATTGATATGATAGATTACATTAATTGATATTCAAATTTTGGACCATCCTTGCAAATCTGGGATAAATCCCATGTTGTCATAGTGTATAATTCTTTGTATAAATTGTTAGATTCAATTTGCTATTATTTTGTTGAGAATTTTTGCATCTATGTTTATGAAAGATACATATAGTTTTCTTGTAATGTCTTTGACTGATTTTTGATATTAGGGTAATACTGGCTTCATAGAATGAGTTAGGAATTATTTCCTCTGCTTCTATTTTCTGAAATAGATTGTAGATAATTGGCTTAATTTCTTTCTTAAATGTTTGGTAGAGTTTACTAGTGAACACATCTGGGCCTAATGCTTTCTATTTTGGAAGGTTATTAATTATTGATTAAACTTATTTAATGGGTATAGGCTTATTCAGATTGTTGGTTTTCTCTTGTATGAATTTTAGCAAATTATGTCTTTCAAGGGATTAGTTCATTTCATCTAGGTTATCGAATAAGTTGTTCATAATATTTTTTATTATCCTTTTAATGGTTATGAGGTTGTAGCAATATTTTCTCTTTCATTTCTGATATTAGTAATTTGCACATTTTTTTTCTTAGCCTGGCTAGAAGGTTACTAATTTTATTGATCTTTTCAAAGAATCAGCTTTGGGTTAGTCTTCTCTATTGATTTCCTGTTTTCAGTATCACTAATTTCTGTTCTAATCTTTATTATTTCTTTTCTCCTCCTTACTTTGAATTTAATTTGCACACTTTTTCTAATTTGCTAAGGTAGAAAGGTAGATTATTGACTTTTATATTTTTATTAATTTTTAATATAAGCAACTCAAAGCAACAAATTTCCCTCTAAAAACTACTTTTATGCCACAAATTTTGGTATATTGTGTTTTAATTTTATTGTACATTGTGCTTTTATTTAGCCCAAAATATTTTTAAATTTTTAAATTTCTCTTGAGATTTTGCCTTTGACCTATCTGTCATTTAGAAGTATGATGTTTAATCTGTTAATATTTTGGGTTTCTCCAGCTGTCTTTCTGTTGTTGATTTCTAGTTTAACTCCATTATTGTCTGACAATAGACATTGTATGATTTCTATTCCCTTAAATTTGTTAAGGGAATTGTATGATTTCTATTCCCTTAAATTTGTTAAGCTGTGCTTTATGGCCCGGTATGTGGCTTATCTTCATGAATATTCCATGTGAACTTTAGAATAATGTGAAATCTGCTGTTTTTGGATGAATAGTCTATAGATGTCAATTATATCTACTTGACTGATGGTGCTGATGATTTCAAATCTGTTCTTACTAATTTTCTGCCTGCTGGATCTGTCCATTTCTGATGAATATTAAAGTCTTTAACTGTAACTATGGATTCACTTATTTCTCCCTGAATTTCTACCGGTTCTTTTCCTCACATATTTTGATGCTCTGTTGTTAGACACATACACAATAAGGATTGTTATGTCTTCTTTGATTATTGACCCCTTTATCATTATGTAATGCCCCTCTTATCCCTAATAACTTTCTTTGCTCTGATATGTGTTCTGTGGAAAATTAATATACCCACTACCACTTTCTTTTCATTAGTCTTAGCATGAAATATCTTTCTCAATCCCTTTCCTTTAACCTACCTTTTATCTTTATATTTAAAGTGTGTTTCTTGAAGACAACATAAAGATGGGTCTTTTTTTTAATTCACTCTGATAAAATCTGTCTTTTAATTGGTGTATTTAGATCACTGATGTTTAAGTTGATTATTGATACAGTTAGAATAACATCTACCACATTTGTTACTGTTTTCTCTTTCTTACCCTTGGTATTTTTTTCATATTTTTATCTTCTATAGCTTTTCTGCTTTTTGTGGTTTCAACTGAGCATTTTATATTGTTTTATTTCCACCCCTTTCTTAGCACACCAATTTTTTTTCAACCTTTTTTAGTAGTTGTCATAGAGTTTGCAATATACATTAGTTGTAAAACTAATCTAAGTCCACTTTCAAATAACACTATACTACTTTACAGGTTTACAGGTTTAGTATTTGAGAAGAATGTGGAATCTATTGTATCATAATAATAAAATAATCTTAATTCCTCCTGCCCTTCCTTTAATCATTGTTGTCATTCATTTCATTTATATTAATATATAAACATATACACACATAAGCATACATAATTGAGTACACTGCTATTTTAAACAAATTACCTGTTATATTAATTTGGAATTATTTAAATGCTTCTGTTTTTCCTCATGTATTCATTCTGCAACATTTCTCCTTGCTTTATGTACATCTGAGTTTCTAATCTATACCATTTTCTGTCTCTCTGAAGAACTTCTTTTAACATTTCTTACAAGGCAGGTCAACTGGCAATAAATTTCCTCATTTTTTGTTATCTGAGAAAGTGTTTATTTTTCCTTCACTTTTGAAGGATAATTTTACAAGGTACAGAAATCTAGGCTGTTGGATATTTTCTAACACATTAAATATTTCTTTTTCTTTTTCTTTTCTTTTCTTTTTTTTTTTTTGAGACGGAGTCTCGCTCTGTCACCCAGGCTGGAGTACAGTGGCCGGATCTCGGCTCACTGCAAGCTCCGCCTCCTGGGTTCCCGCCATTCTCCTGCCTCAGCCTCCCGAGTAGCTGGGACTACAGGCGCCCGCCACCTCGCCCGGCTGGTTTTTTGTATTTTTTTTTTTAGTAGAGACGGGGTTTCACTGTGTTCGCCAGGATGGTCTCGATCTCCTCACCTCGTGATCCGCCCGTCTCGGCCTCCCAAAGTGCTGGGATTACGGGCTTGAGCCACCGCGCCCGGCCCACATTAAATATTTCACTCCACTCTCTTCTTGCAAGTATGAAACCTAAAGAAGTTGGATATGTAGTTACTTCTAACTCCTATAGGTGAATGTTTGTCTTAGTCTGTTTTCTGCTGCTATTACAGAATACCACCAGTGGGTAACTTAAAGAAAAAAATATTCTCACAATTCTGGAGACCGGGAAGTCCAAGGGTATAGCACCGTCATGTAGGTCATCCCGTGGTGGTAAGAAGGTAGAAGCAGTCACACAGGACAGAGCAGAAAAGGGGGCCAAACTTGCTTTTATTTAAAAAAAAAAAAAAAACCCAGTCTCTCAATAACTAACCCACTACAGCAATAATGGCACTAATCTATTCAGGAAGGAATTGCTTTTTAAAGATCCTGCCCCTCAGCACTATTACAATGGCAATAAAGCATTAAGTCTTAAAGCTGGAGAATAATCTCCTTTCACTCCATGTTCCACATCCTGGGTACACTGGTTTAGCGGTTAGGCCCTCAAGGCCTCAAGTAGCCCTACCCCTGTGGCTTTACTGGGGTCAATCCAGCAGCTCTCATGGCTTGGAGTTGCACACTGGTGGCCTTACAGTTCTCACGTCTCAGGGGCAGCCCTACTCCCATGACTCCACTAGGCATTACCTTAGAAGGGACTCTCTGCAGCAACCCTGCCCCTGCAACAGGTCTCCGTCTGGGTCCCCAGGTGGCCTGTAGCATCCTTTGAAATCCAAGTGGAGGAAACCATGCCCCCCTAGGTCTTGTACTCTTTAAGTCTGCAGACAACAGCATATGGATGCTGCCAAGGCTTATTGCTTGTACCTTCTGGAGCACTGGGTTCAGCTACACTTGGGGCCACTCGAGCCATAGCTGGGGTGTCTGAGGAGCACTGCACCAGAAAGTGGGAAGCAGAGTTCTGAGGCAGCCCTGAGCACAAAGCTACGCCCATCCTTTGAAAGTATTCCACCTTTTAGAGCTCTAGGCCTATGATAGAGGGGCATCCTCAAAGATCTTTAAAGTGTCTTCAGGGGCTTCCTCCCAATGTCCTGATGAATAGCACCTGGCTCCCTTCTATCTATGGTAATCTCTTTAACAAATGATCACTTGGCCACACCCTTAATTTTCTCTCCTAAGCATACTCTTTTATGCTTTACATGGCAAGCCTTCAAATTTCCCAAATATTTCCATTCTGCTTCTCTTTTCATCATAAATTTCATTAAAAATCATCTATCTTCTTCACATCTCACTGAATGTGGTTAAAAGTAGCCACACACACTATTCACAATAGCAAAGACTTGGAATCAACCCAAATGTCCATCAGTGACACCATGGAATACTATGCAGCCATAAAAAAGGATGAGTTTGTGTCCTTTGTAGGGACATGGATGCAGCTGGAAACCATCATTCTCAGCAAACTATTGCAAGAACAGAAAACTAAACACCACATGTTCTCACTCATAGGTGGGAATTGAACAATGAGATCACTTGGACACAGGAAGGGGAACATCACACACGGGGGACTATTGTGGGGGGTGGGGATAGCATTAGGAGATATACCTAATGTAAATGACGAGTTAATGGGTGCAGCACAACAACATGGCACATGTATACATATGTAAGAAACCTGCACGTTGTGCACATGTACCCTAGAACTTAAAACATAATAATAATAATAATAATAATAAGTAGGCACACAGCAGACTGAATGCTTTGCTACTTAGATGTGACTTCCACCCGATATCCTATTTTATCATTCTTAAATTCTACCTTCCATAAAGCCCCTGGACATGGACACATTTCAGCCAAGGTCTTTGCCACATTATATCAAGGATGGCCTTTACCTCAGTGTTCAACACCTTGTTCCTCATTTCCATATAAGACCTCATCAGAATGGCCTTTAGTGTCCAGATTTCTACCAACATTTTGGTCACAACCACTTGAATAATTTCTAAGAAGATTTAGACTTTTTCTAGTTCTGGCGTCTTCTTCTGAACCCTACTAGAATCACCCTAAATGATCTGTTCATGGCAATACAGGCTTTTTTCTAGCCTGTTTCTTCAGATTCTTAGCCTCTACCCATTCCCAAGTTCTAATACCACTCTCACATTTTCAGATATTTGCTACAGCAACAACCCTGCTTCTTGGTACCAATTGTTTTAGTTCATTTTCTGTTGCTATAATAGAATATCACAAATGGGTAATTTATAAAGAAAAGAAATTTATTTCTCACAGTTCTGGAGGTGAAGAAGTCCAAGAGCAGGGTACCAGCAGCTGGCAAGGGACATCTCGTGGTAGAACAATGGAAGGGGAAATCGGGGATGAAAGACAGGGCAGAAAAGGGGGCTGAACTCATTTTTACAACAAACCCAGTTTCGAGATAACTAACCCACTCCTGCAATAATTGCATTAATCTGTTGATGAGGGCAGTGCCATCACAACCTAATCACCTCTTAAAGGACCCACCTCTCAACACTGTTATGATGGCAATTACATTTCAAATGAGCTTTGGTGGGGATATTCAAACCGTAGCAGTTGTTCTCCTCTGGCTTCAAGATATTTCTCTTTATTATTGATTTTCTGAGGTTTAAATATGATGTGCCCAAGTGTAGAATCTTTTTGGTATCTATCCTGCCTGGTGTTCTCTGAGCTTCCTGGCTCTGTAGTTTGGCATCTGACATTAACTGGGGGGAAATTCTTAGTCAGTATTGCTTCAATATTTCTTCTGTTCCTTTCTCCCCTTCTTCTCCTCTGGTATTCCCATCATGCATATGTTACAACTTTTGTAGTTGTCCCATAGTCCTTAGATGTTCTGTTCTGTTTTTCACAGTCTTTATTTTTTCTTTAATTTTCAGTTTTGCTATTGGGTACTAGGCCCACTACCTGGGTGATGGGATAATTTGTATCCCAAACCTCAGCATCATGTAATATGCCCATGAACAAACCTCCACATGTACCCTTGAAATCTAAAATAAAAGTTGAAATTATTTTAAAACCTTTTTAAAATTTTAGATGTTTCTATTGTCAATCCTCAAGCTCAGGAATTCTTTTCTAAACCATGTCCAGTCTCCTAATAAGCCCATCAAAGTCAGTCTTCATTTCTGTTAAGGTTTTTGATCTCTATTATTACTTTTTTATTCTTCCTTAGAATTTGTCTGTCTCTGGTTTTGTTGTTTTGTTTTGTTTTGTTTTGTTTGAGATGGAGTCTTGCTCTATTGCCCAGGCTCCCAGGCTCCCAGGCTCCCAGGCTGGAGTGCAATGGCACAATCTCGGCTCATTGCAACCTCCACCTCCTTGGTTCAAGTGATTCTCCTGCCTCAGCCTCCTGAGTAGCTGGGATTACAGGTGTGTGCCACCACACTTGGCTAATTTTTGTATTTTTAGTAGAGATGGGGTTTCACCATGTTGGCCAGGCTGGTCTTGAACTCCTGACCTTGTGATCCACCCACCTTGGCCTTCCAAAGTGCTGGTGTGGATTATAGGCATGAGCCACCACACCCAGCCCTCTCTGCTTACATTTTTTTTATTTCTCCTTGCATGTTGTCTACCTTTTCCATTAAACCTTTTAGCATATTAATCGCAGGTTTTTGCTAATTCCTTGTCTGATAATCCCAATATTTCTGCCATATCTGAGCTTAGTCCTGATTCTTGTTCAGTCTCTTCTTTTTTGCCTCTAGTGTGACTTGTAAATTTTACTGAAAGGCAGACATGATGAACTGAAAAAAAAGAACTGCAGTAAAACAGCCTTTAGTAATATAGGGGTAATGTGGGGGTGGGGTGGGGAAGCATTCTATAGTCCTGTGATTAGGTCTTTTTTTAATTTTCATTTTCATTTTTACTTCAATTTAAATTTTAGATACGGGGTAAATGTACAGGTTTGTTACATAGCAATATTGCACGATGTTGAGGTTTGGGATATGGATCCCGTCACCAAGTTAGTGAGCATAGTACCAAATAGATAGTTTTTCAATCCACCTCCACCCTCTGTGACTAGGCCTTAATCTGTTAGTAAGCCTGTGGCCCTGCACTGTGAACTTTACTGGTGCTTCTCAGACCCCACACAGATCCCCTCCTCACCTTTAGCTGTGACAGGATGGCTAGAAGGGACTGGACTTAGGGATTTCTCTTCCCCTATGTGGAAGTCTGGAGCTGGATGTGGTTGGATGTTTTTCTTTCCCCAGCAAGATTAGGCTCGGCAGTTGAGGATCTGGTATAATAGTTTATCCTAAAGGTAGGCCTTGTTAAGAACAGAATGCTCTGGCATATCCCAAAATGGTTACTTTCCCTCTGCCCTTGCCAGAAGCATGAGGAGATTTTTCTCTGATACTTACTGTGAGAACCTGGTCGAGCTCCTGGAGGCAAAACTCACAACAGCGTGGGGGGTCTTTCTATGACTCAGTCTTCCTGGAGTTTTTACTCTCAGACTTGGCTGCCCTGAACCTACAGCAGTTGATGACTTACAGTTCAGTTTTCCTACCCCAGTACTGACTCCCCTGAAGATTCCCACTCCGGTAAGTTGTGACTCTCTGTATCTGTCTATCTTTCCAATCTGGGAGGCAGTGCTTTCCCCTGTGACCTCACTTCTCTGTCAGCTCTAAGAAGAGTTGTTGACTTTTAGGTCTGTTTAGATTTTAACTTGTTAGGATGGAGTGGTGACTTCTAAGCTTCTTACATGCCAGACCAGAACTTTGAAGTTGACATGGTCTTATAAAAATGTATTTACCTTCTCAAAGCCAAAAGGGCAACAAACAAATAAATTCTTTGTCAAATGTGTAATTACCTAAAGAAACTTTGTAGAATTAGAAAGGGATGGTACCGCTGCAGGAAGTGAATCGGGCCCCTGACCCACACCTGCTGCTGACTCTTCTACAGAACTTGCCAGTTGCAGCGGCGTGACTTAGGTGCTGTGCTAGAAATAAGGCAGGATTGGGGTACAGCCTATCCCAAGGACAGCTTTGGAAACTGCTTGCTGGGCTGGAGTGAGTCAGTTAGGAGAGGGTTAAGTAAGTTAACACCATGGTTTTCACCCACCTAAGATAGTATAGTGTGACAGAAACTGCTGGCTAACATCCCCAAAATTTATATTCCCCCTTCTGTAGTGTGCATTTGTTGCTAGGAGGGGACTGTCCAACCACAGTCCTACTACCTATTGCATGCAGGTATGACCATGTAACTGGCTCCTACCAGTGGAATGTTAGTAGAAGTGATACGTTCCATTCCAGGATTTTCCATTGTTTGGACACAGAAGACAGAGGAACCATGAGATGGAAGGAGCTCAAGAGTCTGAATTACCCTAAGAAAGACAGCTCCCTGCTGAACAGTATTACACACATCAGACTGGTATATGGTGAAGAAATAAGCTTTTATTACGTTAAGCCACTAAACGTTTGGGATTTATTTATTATAGCAGCTTGTTTTACTCTAACTAATAGAGGATTACACTCATGGCACAAGGGACAATAACCTACTCCTTATACTTTGCTATTAAGTTAAAAAGCATTTGGAAGTTTTCTAACTTGCGACACTTCAAAGGAAAAAGCAGTTGGGGAAAGAGTTTTAACGAGTAGTTAACACACATGCCAGGGCGAGTGTGAGTCTCAGAGTAAATTGTCTACTCTTTGTTTTTCTGATTTCCCATCTTACTTCACTTCTGCAGGCAGGGAGTTGTGGGAAAGTGGGGAAGAAAAAGCAACTGAATTCTTCCACAGGCGAATCTGAGGACAGGGGTTTTATATTCCTGGGGTGGACCAGTAACTAAGACCACCAGATCAAGGAGTTTTCAATTATGTGATCTCGGGGTGGGGGAGCATGGGCAGAGTTCATTCCCAAGTAACTGTAACACCAAGCCGTGAAATAATGGACAGCTGGGATGTGCAGAGAAGGCCAATGGGAAGCCCAGGCAGAGACTGCACAGCTCTTTGGAGGGTCATGGAAAGCTGAGGAGAGGAGAGCTTTGGAAACTCTTTCTAAGACGGAGGGCAATTTTGACAGAGGGCCAACTTTGATGTGGAAGAGGGCTCTGTGAGAAAGTGGTGATTCTTTTAGACATGGTCATTCTGCACCTCTGTAAACCACTTTGCCACCTTTCAGATCCCTTTCACACGCCTTACCTCCTCTTATGTTTGCTCATGACCAGGAGAAGTAAACCTCCCTGTTCAATCTGCCACAAAAATCTGTGAGACAGATAGAGACACAATATATGCATGTTGTTTCCTTATCTTCAGTTAAAAACTCACATTTCTTTCTGTATGAAATGTGTATCTTCCCAAAGCCACTTAAATTTATTTATCCATGCTAGCTCAATTGAATTACAGTGCTGCCAGTGGGTTTACTCTGCATTGCCTTTGGTTATAGATTCTTCTGACTTCATAATTCCCAAGTCAGATATGAAACATTAATAAGAATATACATAAAAATCAGGCCAGATGCAGTGACTCATGCTTGTAATCCCAGCACTTTGGGAAGTCAAGGCAGGAGGATCATTTGAGCCCAGGAGTTGGAGACCAGCCTGAGCAACATAGTAAGACCTCATGTCTATAAAACTAAAAAATTAGCCAGGCATGGTGACCTGCCCCTGTAATCCTAGCTATTCAGGAGGCTAACGCAGGAGGATTGCTTGACTCCAGGAGCTCAAGACTGCAATGAGCAATGATCAGACAATTGCACTGCAGCCTGGGCAACAGAGCGAGAGTCTGTCTCAAAAAAAGAAGAATATAAATAAAAATCAGACAAATTACTTCACATGGGATTGGAAGCCTTTGGCAGACTCTGTCCAACTAATCCAGTCAACATTTCTCCCCCTAACTAAGGAGCAGCCTTGGCTCTCAGGTCAAGAAAAGACAGGTGTAAAATTAACCAGTCTCTAGAAATAAATATAGCAATGTAATCTAATTAGGTCTATAACCCCTCATGGGACACTTTCTAGCCCAATGAGCTTTAGTATTTGGAGGATCACTTCCACACTGAAAGGCTTGAGAAGAAAGAGCCATAGCTGAGGTCTCTAGGAACATTTTTACATCAAATGTATAGATTACATTTGTTATTTAAAAAATAGCTTTTTATAACAAATGAACAGTGATATTTTACGTGTAACATACATACACATCATTGAAAGGACGAAAAATTGAAGATGATTTCATGTTAATGTATTCTCCTATTATTTTAGACACTGGCCATCTTCAAAGCAAACTTTGTACCCTTTTCACGTTTTTGGTTACAATGTTTATTTCAGGAGATTATTCACCTCACTGAACCAGAACACACATCCACATGGTAAATGCTCAGATAGAGGTAAGTTCACTAGCACCCACGGCAATGATAGCACAGAAACCAGACAAAACCCAGAGTTGAGCTGGCTATTGGCTATTAGAACCCAAGTCAATATTGTGTACCATGCAGAGGGATAAGGAGGCAGGAAAGGGCAGAGCAGGTGTAGTATCAAGACATTGGAAGTCATTTCTGTGAGAGGCAACCAGGATCAGAAACGGGCTAACCCTGGGCTTCATCCTCATTTCACAACATGCTAGCTGTATTATCTTGGGCAGTTATCTTACCTTTTGAAACCTTGGCTTTTTCATCTCTAAAACTGGAGCGATAATAGTACCTAAGGTCCTTAGACCAGTATGTTAGTTTGCTATGGTTGCCATGGCAAGGAACCACAAATTGGTTGGCTTAAACAACAAAAATGGATTGTCTCCCAGTTCTGGAGGTTAGAAATCTGAAATCAAAGCGTCAGCAGGATCGGTTCCTTCTGAGAGCTGAGGGAAGCATCTGTTCAGGCCTTTCTCCTTGGCCTGCTGGTGGCCATCTTCTCCCTGTCTTCCCTTTATGTGTGTCTGCCTCTGTGTTCAAATTTCCCCTTTTTATAAAAACTCTAGTCACACTGGATTAGGGGCCCACTACTACTTCAGTATGATCTCATCTGAACTAATTACATCTGCAATGGCCCTATTTCCAGACTAGGTCACATTCTGAGCTGGTGGAGGTTAGAATTTCAATGTTATTTCAACAGTTTGGGTTGGGGAAGGCAAAAGTCAACCCGCAACAACCACTTTGCAAAAAATGTTAACTGCTGATTTCTATGATTACCCCAGTGTTTGGGGGATGGGTTTCAGGCCTCAAGGACAGTTCCCGCTGGCCTGATGGCCAATGGAGGGGGGCTCTAGCCAAACTGGCATCTGTGTCAGGCTCTGCTGCTAGATGAGATCTTTGATTCTGAATCACACATGCCCGGTCAATTGATCCTCACTGCAGGGTGGAACCTTCTGGGCCAGGTCACTAGGGACCTAAAGGATGTTCAAATTTTTTAAAATTTTGTTTTCTGGGTCAGTGATTCTCAAACTTCAGTGGGCATTCACCCAGGGAGGTACTAAAAGTGCAGATGCCTGAAATATAGCCCTGAAGTTTCTGATTTGGCAGAATCCATCTGAGATAGGGCCCAGGAATTCATGCGACTACTTTCCCCTTCCACACCCAAAGCAGATATCATTAATCAATTATAGAACTCTGTTCAATCTAGTAATGACCACAGAATCCTTCTCAACACAGCACCCCATACAACTACTAACAATTGATGGTGAGATGAAATCAACTAGCCATTTTCTGCCTAAGCCTCAGAGCAGGTCTGGGTTTCCTAGGGTGAAGGAGTCACACAGTCTACATAAGACCCTTTATTATTGATGCCTAAAAGAAAAGCTATAACTTTTGCCCAGATTCAGAGTTCTCTCTGTCCTCCTCTTCTTCTGCTCTGTGTTCTGTTGGATAGATGACAGCACAGTGAAACATAAAGTCAGACCAACTATCTTAAGCACCTTAATCAAATCTCTGGAATGGACAATTTAGGCCTGGGCAACAGAGATCTTGACACTGGCTAGTTCTGCAACCTTGGGGAATGTCTCTGGACTTTGATTTCTACATTTGTAAAATGTGGCATTAGGCTAGATGAGCTATCAATTCCCTTCCTTCTCTAACATAGCTGATATTGAGTTCTGGGATTAGTAAAAATCCAGGGAGATGAACTGTGTTGTACAGCACTCTAAGAAAATAAAAGTTAAAGACCTCAGTGAAGTGGAGTCAATGGAAAAATTTTTGTTTGAGTGCCTACTAAGAGGCAAAAGCCTTATATGCTTTATGATATCTCACTTCATCCCTGTGAGCTATGGTAGGTGCTGTTGTATCTATTTTTCAGGTGAGAGAACAGTGGCTTAGAAAGGTTGAATTAACTTGCCCAAGATGATGCATCTAATAAGAGAAGGCTCTAGAATTCAAGGGTTTTTTTAACCTCAAAGTCTATTTTTTCATATAATCAGTTTCAAAGTCCTTCAAACACATTCTCGAAGTGTATTTAAGATTAGGAGCCTGTATGAGATTGATTCATATGAAATTGCCAATATTTGGTCATTTTTGTCCTATATAAATGGCAGTTTCAAAAGTTCAGCCTAATCATTCACTCACATGTGACCCTGTAGATTGACTATTCTTGAGTGGATTTACTTTGCTCACTGACATTCCTCCAAGCACTCAGTCAGCCAGGTAAACTGATCCTGGCTGGTCACTAAGTCCTGGAGTATCAAGCTTGGCAGGGCATTCAGGAATATACCTGGCTCCTGGAAATACAGAATTCTATCCAGTCAACAATGTACAAAATAGCTGAAGTCCCTGTCTCAACTTTCTTGAAATCTATGAAGGAAATCCAAATATAAATCCCCAGCCAACTGTACTACCTTCCCATTTGACATCAGCTCCAAAGCCTCCTTCTCAATGCTTTTATTTCCCTGTTCTCTGTCTCCTATTCCCTATTCCTCTATTTTCTGGATTGACTTAGATCTTTAGAAAGGATATTCCCTCTTTAGTTGGAGAAGAGGAGAAGAATTGAGCTACTGATCTGAGGATTCTCAATAGAAAGCTGGAAGAAAGTGGATGTTTTGGACATTGCCATGTGTCTTAGTCCATTTTGTGTTGCTGTAAAGAAATACTTGAGGCTGGTGATATGGTTTGGCTGTGTCCCCACCCAAATCTCATCTAGAATTGTAACTCCCACAATTCCCACATGTAGTGGGAGGAACCTGGTGGGAGGCGATTGAATTATGGGGGCAGGTATTTCCTGTGCTGTTCTCATGATAGTGAATGAGTCTCACAAGATCTGATGGTTTTAAAAATGGGAGTCTTGGGAGGGCGGAGCAAGATGGCCGAATAGGAACAGCTCCAGTCTCCAACTCCCAGCGCCAGCGACACAGAAGACCGGTGATTTCTGCATTTTCAACTGAGGTACTGGGTTCATCTCACTGGGAGTGCGGGCCGGTCGGTGCTGGTCAGCTGCGCCCGACGAGAGCTGAAGCAGGGGCGAGGCAGCCAGCCTCACCTGGGAAGCGCAGGGAAGGGAATCCTTTTCTAGCCACGGGAACTGAGACACACAGCACCTGGAAGCCGGGTGCTCCACCCCAATATTGCGCTTTAAGCAAGCAGGGACACCAGGAGATCATATCCCACACCTGGCCTGGAGGTCCCACGCCCACAGAGCCTCCCTCGTTGCCCCAGCACAGCAGTCTGTGATCTACCGGCAAGGCAGCCAGGCTGGGAGGCCCGCCATTGCTGAGGCCGTGGTAAACAAGCTGCTGGGAGGCTCCAGCTGGGTGGAGCTCACAGCAGCTCAAGAAAACCTGCCTGTCTCTGTGGAGCTCCACCTCTGGGGACAGGGCACAGCTACACCACAACAACTTAACAACAACAACAAAGCAGCAGAAACCTCTGCAGGCATGTGACTCTGTCTGACAGCTTTGAAGGCAGTGGATCTCCCAACACGGAGGCTGAGATCTGAGGAGACGGACAGACTGCCTGCTCAAGTGGGTCCCTGACCCCTGAGTAGCCTAACTGGAGACATCCCCACTAGGGGCAGTCCCTGACACCCACCTCTGGGGTGGAGTACACCCACTGAGAGGAGCTTCCAAAGCAAAGATCAGACAGGTACACTCGCTGTTCAGAAATATTCTATCTTCTGCAGCCTCTGCTGCTGATACCCAGCAAACAGGGTCTGGAGTGGACTCAACAATCTCCAACAGACCTACAGCTGAGGTCCTGACTGTTAGAAGGAAAACTATCAAACAGGAAGGACACCTACACCAAAACCCCATCAGTACATCACCATCATCAAAGACCAGAGGCAGATAAAACCACAAAGATGGGGAAAAAGCAGGGCAGAAAAGCTGGAAATTCAAAAAATAAAACATCTCCCGGCAAGGGAAGCATGGCTGCTCCGCCAACTTATCGGATCAAAGCTGGGCCAGGAGAATGACTTTGTGAGATGAAGAGCTTCAGTCCATCAAAATTTCTCAAGAGCTAAAAGGAGGAATTACGTGCCAAGCGCCAAAGAAACTAAAAATCTTGAAAAAAAGTGGAAAGAATTGGCGGCTAGACTAATTAATGCAGAGAAAGGTCATAAGCGAAATGAAAGAGATGAAAACCATGACCACGAGAAATAAGTGACAAATGCACAAGCTTCAGTAACGACTTCGATCAACTGGAAGAAAGAGTATCAGCGTTGAGGATCAAATGAATGAAATGAAGCGAGAAAGAGAAACCAAAAAGAAAGAAAAAGAAATGAACAAAGCCTGCAAAGTATGGGATTATGTAAAAGACCAAATTCACGTCTGATTGGGGTGCCTGAAAGTGAGGGAGAAAATGCATGGATTGGAAAACGCACTCTTCAGGATATCATCAGGAGGCTTTAACCCTAGTAGGGCAGGCCAACATTCAAATCCAGGAAATACGAAGCATACAAAAGATATACTCCTGGTAACTCAAGACACATAATTGCCAGATTCACCAAAGTTGAAATGAAGGAAAAATCTTAGGGCAGCCAGAGAGAAGGGGTCGGGTTACCCACAAAGGCCATCAGACTCACAGCAGATCTCTCGGCTGAAACTCTCAAGCCAAGAAGAGGTGGGGCCAATATTCAACGCATTCTTAAAGAAAGAATTTTAAACCCAGAATTTCATATCCAGCCAAACTAAGTTTCATAAGTGAAGGAGAAATAAAATCCTTTACAGATAAGCAAATGCTTAGAGATTTGTCACCACTAGGCCTGCTAAGAGACCCTGGAAGGAAGCACTCAACATGGAAAGGAACAACGGTACCATGCATTGCAAAACATGCCAAAATGTAAAGACCATCGAGGCTGGAAGAAACTGCATCAATAACGAGCAAAATAACCAGTTAATATCATAATGGCAGGATCAAGTTCACACATAACAATCTTAACCTTAAATGTAAATGGACTAAATGCTCCAATGAAAAAGACACAGACTGTGCAAACTGGATAAGAGTCAAGACCCATCAGTCTGCTGTATTCAGAGACCCATCTCCTATATGAGAGACCACATAGGCTCAAAATAAAGGGATGGAGGAATTTACCAAGCAAATGGAGAGCAAAAAGCAGAGGTTGCAGTCCCTGGTCTCTGATAAAACAGACTTTTAAACCATCAAAGATCAAAAGAGACAAAGAAGGCCCATTACACATAGTGGTCAAGGGATCAATTCAACAGGAAGAGCTAACTATCCTAAATATATATGCACCCAATACAGAGGAGCACAGATTCATAAAAGCAAGTCCTTAGAGACTTACAAAGAGACTTAGACTCCCATACAATAATGGGAGCTTCAACCTCCACTGTCAAGCATTAGACAGATCAACAAGACAGAAAGTTAACAAGGATATCCAGAATTGAACTCATCTCTGCAGCAAGCAGACCTAATGACATCCTACAGAACTCTCCACCCCAAATCAACAGAATATACATTCTTCTCAGCACCACATCGTACTCCAAAATTGACCATATAATTGGAAGTAAAAGCACTCCTCAGCAAATGTACAAGAACAGAAATTATAACAAACTGTCTACTCAGACCACAGTGCAATCAAACTAGAACTCCAGGACTAAGAAACTCAATCAAAACCGCTCAACTACATGGAAACTGAACAACCTGCTCCTGAATGACTACTGGTACATATGAAATGAAGGCAAAATAAAAGATGTTCTTTGAAACCAATGAGAACAAAAGATACAACATACTACCAGATCTCTGGGACACATTTAAAAGCAGTGTGGGAAATTTATAGCATAAATGCTTACAAGAGAGAAAGCAGGAAAAGATCAAAATTGACACTCTAACATAATTAAAAAGAACTAGAGAAGCAAGAACAAACACATTCAAAGCTAGCAGAGGCAAGAGATAGCTAAGATCAGAGCAGAACTGAAGGAGATAGAGACACAAAAACCCTCAAAATCAATGAATCCAGGAGTTGGTTTTGAAAAGATCAACAAAATTGACAGACCACTATAGACTAATAAAAGAAGAAAGAGGAAAAGAATCAAAATCGTATAATTAAAATGATAAAGGAATATCACCACCGACCTAGAAATACAAACTACCATCAGAGAATACTATAAAACACCTCTAAGCAAATAAACTGGAAAATCTAGAAAGAAATGGATAATTTCCTGGACACTTACACTCTTCAAGACTAAACCAGGAAGAGAAGTTGAATCTGAATATGAATAATAGTGGAAATCTCTGAAATTGAGGCAATAATTAATAGCCTACCAACCAAAAAAGTCAGGACAGATGGATTCAGCTGAATTCTACCAGAGGTATAAGGAGGAGTTGGTACCATTCCTTCTGAAACTATTCAATCAATAGAAAAGAGGGAATCCTCCTAACTCATTTATGGGGAGCCAACATCATCCTGATGCAAGCCTGGCAGAGACACAACAAAAAGAATTTTGAATGTATCCCTGATGAACATCGTTCTTAAAAAATCCTCAATAAAAAAATACTGGCAAGCGGATTCAACAACACATCAAAAGCTTATCCACCACCATGATCAATTTGGGCTTCATCCCTGGATGCAAGGCTGGTTCAACATTAGCAAATCAATAAACATAATCCAGCATATAAAAGCAGAACCAAAGACAAGAACCACATGATTATCTCAATAGATGCAGAAAAGGCTTTTGATGAAATTCAACAGCCCTTCATGCTAAGCGCTCAATAAATTAGGTGATGATGGGCGTGCCTCAAAATAATAAGAGCTATTTATGACAAACCCACAGCCAATATCATACTGAATGGGCAAAACTGGAAAAATTCTCTTTGAAAACTGGCACAAGACAGGATGCCCTCTCTCACACTCCCTATTCAACATAGTGTTGGAAGTTCTGGCTAGGGCAATTAGGCAGAGAAAGAAATCAAGGAATTCAGTTGGGAAAAAGAAAGAAGTCAAATGTCCCTCTTTGCAGATGACATGATTGTATATTTAGAAAACTATTGCTCAGCCAAAATCTCCTTAAGCTGATAAAAAGCAACTTCAGCAAAGTCTCAGGATACAAAATTAATGTGCAAAATCTGCAGCATTCTTATGCATAATAACAGACAAACAGAGAGCCAAATCATGAATGAACTTCCATTCACAATTGCTTCAAAGAGAATCAAATACCTAGGAATCCAACTTACAAGGGATGTAAAGGACCTCTTCAAAGGAGACTACAAAACCACTGCTCAGTGAAATAAAAGGACACAAACAAATGGAAGAACATACCAAGCACTCATGGATAGGAAGAATCAATATCGTGAAAATGGCCATACTGCCCAAGGTAATTTATGATTCAATGCCGGCCCATCTTAAGCTACCAATGAGTTTCTTCACAAATTGGAAAAAACTGCTTTAAAGTTCATATGGAACCAAAAGAGCCATCTCAAGACAATCCTAAGTCAAAAGGAGAACAAAGCTGGAAGTCCGCAGCTACCCTGACTTCAAACTATACTACAAGGCTACAGTAACCAAAACAGCATGGTACTGGTACCAAAAGAGCAGAGATATAGACCAATGGAACAGAACAGAGTCCTCCAAATAATACCACACATCTACAACCATCTGATCTTTGATAAACCTGAGAAAAACAAGAAATGGGGAAAAGGATTCCCTATTTAATAAATAGTGCACAGGAAAATTGGCTAGCGTGAAATAAGCGAAACTGGATCCTTTCCCTTACTCATATACAAAAATTAATTCAAGATGGATTAGAGACTTAAATGTTAGACCTAATACCATAAAATCCTCGAGGAAACCTAGAGTATTACCATTCAGGACATAGGCATGGGCAAAGACTTCATGTCCTAAAACACCAAAAGCAGCGGCAGCAAAAGCTAAAATTGACAAATGGGATCTCCTTGAAACTAAGAGCTTCTGCACAGCAAAGCTACCATCAGAGTGAACAGGCAGCAGAGATGGGAGAAAAATTTTTGCAATCTACTCTCATCTGACAAAGGGCTAATAATCAGAACCTACAAAGAACTCCAAACAAATTTACAAGAAAAAACAAAACAACTACATCAAAAGTGGGCCAAAGGATGAACAGACATTTCTCAAGACATTCATACAGCCAACAGACATATGAAAATGCTCATCATCACTGGCCATCAAATACAAATCAAAACCACAATGAGATACCATACACCAGTTAGAATGGCGATCATTAAAAAGTCAGGAAACAACAGGTGCTGGAGAGGGTGTGGAGAAATAGAACCTTTTACACTGTTGGTGGGATTGTAAACTAGTTCAACCATTGTGGAAAACAGTATGGCGATTCCTCAAGGATCTAGAAGTATAGATGTACCATATGACCCAACCATCCCACATTACTGGGGATATACCCAAAAGGATTATAAATTATGCTGCTATAAAGACACATGCACCGCATTATGTTTATTGCAGCACCTGACATAAAGGCAGAATCAGCAAATGTCCATCAGTGACAAGATTGGATTAAGAAAATGTATATACACCATAAGGTACTATGCAGCCATAAAAAAGGATGAGTTTCGTCCTTTGTAGGGACATGGATGCAGCTGGAAACCATCATTCTTAGCAAACTATCACAAGAACAGAAAACCAAACACCATGTTCTCTCACTCATAGGTGGGAACGCTGAACAATGAGATCACTTGGACTCAGGAAGGGGAACATACACACACGGGGCCTATCATGGGGGAGGGGAGGGGAGGGATTGCATTGGGAGTTATACCTGATGTAAATGGCGAGTTGATAGGTGCAACAGACCAACATGGCACAAAGTATACATATGGCACAAACCTGCATGTTATGCACATGTACCCTATAACTTAAAATATAATAATAATAAATAAATTTAAAATAATAAATAAATAAATAAATGATAAAATTAAAAAAAAAATGGGAGTCTCCTGCACAGACTCTCTTTGCCTGCCCATATCCATGTAAGACGTGACTTGCTCCTCCTTGCCTTCTGCCATGATTGTGAGGCCTCTCTAGCCATGTGGAACTGTAAGTCCATTAAACCTCTTTCTTTTGTAAATTGCCCAATCTCAGGTATATGTTCATCACTAGCATGAGAATGAACCAATAGAGCTGGGTAATTTATAAAGAAAATAAGTTTCTTCGGCCCATGGTTCTGCAGACTGTACAAGAAGTATGACACCAGCATACATCTGCTTGCCTTCTGGTGACAGCTTGTCTACTTATGGCTGAAGGCAAAGGGGAGCTCTGTGTGCAGAGATATGGGGGCATGCCAGGCTTTTTCTCTTCTCTTTCCTTCTTTTCTTTTCTTTTCTTTTCTTTTCTTTCTTTCCTCTTTGAGATAGGGTCTCACTGGAGTGCAGTGGTGTGATCATAGCTCGCTGCAGCCTCAAATTCCTGGACTCAAGCAAGTTATGTGCCACAACACCTGTTTTTTGTTTGTTTGTTTGTTTGTTTGAGACAAAGTATCACTATGTGGCCCAGGCTTGTCTTGAACTTCTGGCCTCAAGCAATCGTCAAGCTGTCTTGACCTCTCAAATTGCTGGGATTACAGGCATGGGCCATCATGCCTGGCCATGAGACTCTTTTTAACAAGCTCTCACAGGAACTAATAAAGTGAGAATTCACTCATTACACAGCCTCCTACGCCAGAGAAGGCATCAGTCTATTCATGAGGGATTCACTCCCATAGGCCCCACTTCCATTAGACCCCACCTCCAACATTGGGGATCAAATCTCAACATGAGATTTCAAGGGCACAAATATCCAAACCATAGCACCATTTTTATAATGTCTGCCTTATAACACAGACTTCAGGTTGGTTTTTTGTTTGTTTTTCACATACATTCTTCTCAGCCTATGTGGAACCACAAATAATGAAGAGTTTTTTGAATAAGAACTTACTCTCAGTGGTATATATTCTACATTTTGGGAGACTGGTGGACCTCAAAGACCAAGATTAGGCAAGAACAGATTCTCCTAAGAAATGGGAAGGAAGGAAGGAAGGAAGGAAGGAAGGAAGGAAGGAAGGAAGGAAGGGAAGGAAGGAAGAGGAAGGAAGGAAGGAAGGAGGGAGGGAAGGAGGGAAGGAAGGAAGGAAGGGAAGGGAAGGAGGGAGGGAAGAAAGGAAGGATGACAGGCAGGAGAGTCCTGGAGTAAATAGAATAGAGAAACACTTAAGTAGAATGTTCTGAAATAAACTTGAAGGAGCTTTTTTTAAATAAAAATGGTAGAATAGTATTTATTGACATTTTTTAACAGGTTAATTTATGTCATATTACAAGTATATAGACATACCTGAGTTGGCTTGCTATTATAACACTTACATCCAAATTTAAACAATACAGAAAAAAACCCACTAGTTTAACTATTACACAAGGTTCACAATTTGTATTCATGAAGTGTTCACTCTTGTCACCACCATCTCTTCTTCCTCGTGTATCTCAGCCTCTATCATGTGCCACTTTCTGGGCATTTACTTGGCATTTGCCCCTTTACGGGGGCTTTTTTCTTTCCTTTTTGGAGACAGTATGGCATACACAGATCTCTTCTGTGCCTGAATCACCATCTACAAGTTCTGTAAATATGAGCATATTTTTTAGTATCTTTAAGTATCAGTTCCCATATGTGTAAAATGAGAGAATGGTTCACACTACCTGGCAGAATGGATGACAGTATTAAGTAAGTAAATGCTCCGGAAGCCATGGCTATCACACGTCAGACACTCAAAACAGGCCAGTTACCATTTTTGCAAATAAACTGTAAAACCCTGGGAGCAGAGCCTGTGTCAATAACCTTTTTATACCCCAGGCACCTCTCCCAGTGTTCAGCACATGCTCTACAAATGCTTGCTGTGGCAGTGCTCTGGCTGCCAACCATTAGGCTATTTCTATGGTTTTTTTTAGAAGTTTTGTTGCCTACTTTCACCAAGGAAATTTACAAGCAGATGTCACATGAAACTTCTTTTTTCCATCACTTACACAGTCACACAAACACATTCACACAGACTTTTCCCACTTCCAAATGGTGCTAGTTGAAACTTATGTACATTTACTAAAGGAAGAAACAACCTTCTGAGAATTAAGGCAGTGACAAAAAAGCAATCTGATGCTAGAAAGCAAGTTGGGGGGTCAGGGGGATTTATATGTATATGTGCCACCGCTTTTCATGGTCTTGCAAACTATAAGTGAGGTATGAGGAAATCCTGAATAAACCTTACAATTAATATGATTTCCTTCTTTGGGGAAGACATCTTTACCATTCCTTTTATAAAAAGAAATATAACAATGAAGTAGGGTTTGGGAGTGGATATATATAGCCAAAGGCACAGTGATGCCTTAGAGAGGGGATGAAAAGTTGAGTGACTCATACACCCTTGGCCGAGTTTGAGAAGATATCACCAGTGTTTCCAAAAGATGTGCCCAATGTGTATCCTTCCCTCACTTGAAATGGAGCCTGCAATTCCAAAACTGCCCTCTGGTCTCCTTTTCTGTTCTGCTTAGTAGAGGAGATGCAATGGTGAAATAAGCCACAGACTTAGAAAATCAAAAGAAGCATAGCCAAGTGACCAGACTTAAGAATGAAGCCCGCATTCCCCAAAGCCATTGCTCCAACCTTACTTAAAGGTGCAGCATACATGACCTGCCTCAGAGATGGCCCCTGCAAGTGACACCCCACTAACACTACATGAAGGTCTGGCTGGGTCAGCCCTCCCTGTGGATCAAGGTTTGCCAATCTGCAAGCTGTCCTGTTTCTGACAGAAGGAACAAACCCCCTGGAAGTGGCAGCTATTAATACATGATTGTAATAACGCCTGCCTTAGGGGTAAGACTGCAGTTTTAGAAAGACTGTCATGTACACATTTCCTTGCATCTCAAAAGATCTAGGCCATAACCAGGGGCTTCTCCTAGTGGTTCAAAGGAACTCAAGGTTTAGAGCCACTTGATCTCATAGTCACCACTCTAGAATTTTCTGACTGGTTACTTTTGTCTGGAAAAGTTTTGTCCCCTTTGTCTGAGTGACTAGGTGGTTTGGAGGTTTTTTTAATTACTTTTCTTCCTTTTTTTTTTTTTTTTTTTTTGAGACAGAGTCTCGCTCTGTCACCCAGGCTGGAGTACAGTGTCACGATCTTGGCTCACTGAAACCTCTATATCCTGGGTTCAAGCGATTTTCCTGCCTCAGGCTCCCAAGTAGCTGGGATTATAGGCACCCACCACCACACCTGGCTAATTTTTTTTGTTTTTAGTAAAGACAGGGATTCTCCATGTTGGCCAGGCTGGTCTCAAACTCCTGAACTCAAGTGATCCACCCACCTCAGCCTCCAAAAGTGCTGGGATTATGGGCATGAGCCATTACGCCTAACCCCTGTCTTTTTATTCTCTAACTATTATGGAATCTTTCACAGAACAGAAGTCTTTAAATTTGGTGAAGTCCAATTTATCCACTTCTTCCTACTATGCCTCATGTTTTTGATGTGAAGTTTCAGAACTCTTTGTCTGGATCTAGATCTCCAAGATTTTCTCCTCCTTTTTCTCTGAATGATTTTTTAAGTTTTGGGTTTTACATTTAAATTGGTGATGAAAGAAAACTTTTAGACAATAACTGTTCTACTCTGGTGTAACACCATAGAAGAAACAAAACTGTGGACCCACCCTCACCTATATTCCAGCAAACACTCATGGGAGAGCCTAGACTCCGATCCTTACCACACTACAATGAGGCACTCAAACCCCCTGCCAGGGTGGTATCAGAGATGCCAAGTAGGGAGCCAGGACTTTAATCCTTGCCAGCCAGTAAATAGCCTGCTTTCTCCTCCTCTCCTGACCTCCACCATGTCAGCAGAGACAACGTGGGGAGCCTGTACTTCTCTATCCCTGCCAGGTACTAAGGAGGCACTCCTCTTTCTCCCTACTGTGGTGATGTTGGAGGAGGCCTGTGGAAAGGCAGGACTTTCATGATCACGCAGTACTAACAAGGTCATCCTGACTGCCCTGTCAGTGGGGATCACACGGAGAGCTAGAACTCCCACCCCCACCCATCAGTCATGAGGAACACTTTTTCCTCAGGCGTTAACTGAGGCTGAGAGGGAAACCTGGGCCTCTACCTCTACTGGCAGTAATAAGGCAATGCCCTCCCTTCCCCTGGCAGTGTGGTATCCGATAAAGCTAGTTAAGACAGAGGTTTAAGTAAGACTCAGGGTCCCATAATGTAATTCAAAAATGTCCAGGTTTCAATAGGAAATCACTCGTCAAGAACCAGGAAGATCTCAAACTGAGTGAAAAAAAGCAATCAAAATGTGCCAAAACCAAAATGACAGAGATGCTAGAATTACCTGACAAGAATTTTGAAGCAGCTATGATGATAATAATGCTTCGTCAATTATGAATATATTGAAACAAATGAAACAATAACAAATTTTATCAAGAAGAAGAAGAACCAAATGGAAATTTTACAACTGAAAAATACAATAACTGCAAAAGCTCCGTGGATGGTTTCAACAGAGGAAAAGAGGAAGCAGAGAAAATAATCAGTGAACTGAAAGACAGATCAACAGAAATGACCAAATCTGAACATTAGAGAGGAAATAGGTTGAAAAAAAATGAACAGACCCCAATTTTCCAGGGAAAATGTATTGAAATGTAAGTAGTCTTGAGCTGTAAGAGATTGTGAACCCCTGCAAGGGTGGTGGGCCTGGACTGAAAGAGATATGGTAATCAGAGTTCTGGAAGAGTAGCTTCTATTTTCCATCTGCTATATTCTCCTCAATGGCTGGCCAAACAAATTGTTCTATTACCTTGGTCTCTCTTTGTCCAGTGGACAAGGTAAAATAATAAATGAAAGATGAGTAAACAAAGCAAAAGAATATGAAAATAAAATACCTTTCATCTTGAATATGGCATCAGAATTTGACAGGGTTAAGTTCACCAAGAAGGAAAGAATCATTGGTATTCGGGAGGTACTGACACTAAAACCTGTAGCTGTTGAGTAGCATCCCTCACTTTTGTATCTAACCTTTACAAAATCCTCTCACAGCTACCACTTCTTTAGTAAATGCAGATTTGATGGACCCAACTCTCACCAAACTTCCTTAACCACTGTCATTACCAGAGTTTCTTGTAAGGTGAAAAACTGAATTATTGAAGAGTGGAAAAGACATTATATAATTCTCTTTCTCCAGAAGAACGTCATATGTTATAAAATGTCAGACAGCATGAAACTCCCTTCAGTCAAAATGAATGAAAATTCCCCTCAGTCAGCATAGGGCTGAGTAAGAGTGAATCTCCCAACATGCATCTAGACCCTGAGCTCTCACAGAAGCTTTGGGATGGGTGCCATCAACACTGACAGAGAGTCTGGGTGCTTTTTTTCCCTTCACAACACAAGAGTTCTTTTAGGAATTACCCCTAGCAAGCTACCTGTCTTAGACTTTTCAGAGAGAGCGTGTTTCATAAAGGGATAGGGGAAGATTTGCCATATTTTTCACCTCTAAAAAAACTTCCTCTCCAAAATGGTGGTGTTAGCAAAACTCCCTGTGCAGAACATTCGCTTCTCAACTCTAATTATAGATCTGAAATTCAGGCAAAATGAAAACAAAGAGATTCTGAAGGAGCCACAAGAAAGTGTCACAAGTTAATTCAGTGTGATTTCCTTCCTTGCCTTCTTGTTCGCAAGAGATCATTGAGCAAGGAGGAACTGCATCAGTTTCATACAGATTAACATGGACAGACACAGGCTAAGGAAAATTGTGGGGCAGAATTTATTCTTGGGGGATGCTTGGCATCTTCTGACTTCCTTGCATCCTTCTGGCACCAACAACATTCCCTATTGCACAGTGTTCCATTAACCTCTTACCGCTCCCTGTGCCAATCGCTCCTTGTCTCTGACTCTGACCACCACCAGGTAGAAACACCAGTCATCATCCAGATTTTGGATGCATCACTCACTTCTCTGTCCCATGAAAACTTCCCCATTGTCTCTCTCCTGCTCTAAGGTGCCATAAGAGGGTAGCCAGCTTATTGGGAAAACCCAGATAAATGTGTTCTAATTAAACGGAAATAAGCCTATATGTGTTGCCTCTCTCAGGGCATGTGTATATTAATAGAGTGCAGGTGTCTCGTCTGCAGGAAACAAGTTCCTGAGGATGGAATTTCAGATTTCACAGGCAGGACAATATGAGAAATATTTAGAGGTAGCTCTTGACTCACGCTTAAAAGGCAACCACCCAATCGTCTCATGCCTTAAGACTAACACTGTATGTCAAGACTTTGAAAAAGGAAGAGTAATAAACCCCAAATTGTGCATCCTTCAGGAAAACCCTGAAGTGGCAATTAGAAAAAAAACAGGAAAAAATATATGAGAAGTCAGGAAAATATTTGTGTGATGTTTCACTTTATGGGAAAACAAAGTATTAAACTGTAGATAACGTTAGAACTGAAAAAAACTCTTGCAATCAACTGTTTTCACCTCCCTCATTTTACAGAGGAAAACGGTGAAGTCCAAACACTTGCTCAAGATTACATCATGAATCTGTGTCAGAACCAGAATTAGAATTCAGGTCTCTGTGACTCCCAGTCCAATGCTGCTTCTAGTACACTTCATTAGTATCCAATTTCATGGATGGTCACTCGACACCTGTATCTGGTTAGATACCCAGAGGCAAGAAAAATAATTTTCCAATGCCTTTATCCATACATCATGCATCATCACATTTGAATTGTGAATTGTCTACACTTCAATTCATCCCTTTCTATTTACAGAATTAAAAGAGAATCTCAAATCAATGTTGACAAAATTACCATCTGACAAAGACCAATCTAAAAGGAAAGACCCGGGGCTAGGTAGGTTCTCTAAAATGCATGTGCAGATGTGATGGACAACTGGCTTGAGGACGTCAATTTGGAAACTATTCCATTAAAAATGAGAAACTATAGTGCAAATAATATAAAAATAAAATTAGTTATTTCCACATAGCTGGGAGAAGAAAACAATCCACTGCATCAAACAGAGATGGATAACTCCCATCCTCCCCTTTGAATATCGGATCATGTCATCCTGCCTGGGAGAGCTCCAATTGCTGGAGATCTGTGGCTCCTCCGATCACTGGTTGCCAATTATCTCACAGCTGTTTCTCTTTCAAAGGAAACACCCCAAGCCCTGCTCTGTCTTTACATTAAATGAAGCACAAAGCACAATCCAAGAGAGAGCCAAAAATGCCCTAAGGAAATAGTTCAAGCTTGGGATAACACAATCAGCATTAATCTTCCCAATCCCGCTGTGTGGGCAAAACTCTTTAGATGAGGTAGGAGAGCTGAACTATCATCTGTAGTGTAGACTTAAAGCAATACAGGAATAGGATCAGCAAATCTACTTATTTACTCTTGACAATCGCCGGTGTCCTTGAAAGAAATCTCATTCATTCTCTGGTCCATCTCACTGCCTTGCTGACTTTGTTAGAAAATTCCTATCTTTTATGGGGAATGTGTCCACCTTATAATACCTTCCCCCAGTTTCCCATCATATAACTTGAAGACAAAAACTGCACCATCAACTTGCTAGAGTTTAGTGGAGTTGGTTATTTGGAGTTGTTTTTGTTGTTGTTGTTATTTTAAGTAAAGCTTTCCACAGTTTTTATGATGAAAATATCTCAGTTCTTGTTCTCTGATGGATTCTTCCATCTCTTTATCCCCTCTCAAAATATTGTAATTTCTGGATAAACCAACACAGACACCTGCTTCGAATCATAAGCTATAGATAGTGTGATCAAATGTTCTAATTAGGCAACTTGATTTTTTCACAGTCATAGTTTTGACGTCTTTTCATATCCATGTATACGAATTTGTAGGTAGGATGACAATATACTTTATCCAAACAAAGATACTTGTTGAATGCCAGGAGGTGCTATGAATAATTCAGTGGGATGACCATGAACTGGAGGGGTTCTGGGTGAATTAGAACATTTGGGACCAGGTGTGGTGTCTCATACCTGTAATCCCAACACTTTGGGAGGCTGAGGCAGGTGGATTACTTGAGGTCAGGAGTTCAAGACCAGCGGGGCCAACATGGTGAAACCCCATCTCTACTAAAAATACAAAAATTAGTTGAGCATGGTGGCAGGTGCCTGTAATCCCAGCTACTTGGGAGGCTGGGGCAGGAAAATCGCTTGAACCCAGGGGGCAGAGATTGTAGTGAGCTGAGATCATACCACTGCATTTAAAAAAAAAAAAAAAAAAATTGGTCAAGCTATCTATAGACCTTGATTTGAAACTGATCTCTCTGTGTGTACGTTAGAGAGAAGTTTTGCTCTTCTGATGCAATACATATTCCTTCCTTTCTTTTCTCTGAAGATTTGAAAACTTCACTACCATGGGAAAATAACATTCCCCCATTTTCCTACTGAAATGAACCTTAGAAGGTTAATAAGGGAAAGTTCTCTCCTATTTACTTTTTTTTTTTTTTAACAGAGTCTTGCTTTGTTGCCCAAGCATGATCTTGGCTCACTGTAGCCTCTGCCTCCCAGGTTCAAGCAATTCTCCTGCCCCAGCCTCCCTAGTAGCTGGAATTATAGGCGTGTGCCATCACACCTGGCTAATTTTTGTATTTTTTAGTAGAGATGGGGTTTCACCATATTGACCAGGCTGGTCTTGAATTCTTGACCTCAGGTGATCTGCCCACCTCGGCCTTCCAAAGTGCTGGGATTACAGGCATGAGCCACCACACCTGGCCTCTCCCATTTACTTTTAAGTAGAGCAAGTTTGGTATCTCATCCAAAGACTTCGCAAATTTTTGGGTAGCTCATGATTTACAACACAGTCCTCCTAAGCCCATACGCTATGTGATGACTAAAGCTTAATCAGTGAGGGCCTCTGCCTCTTGGATACTGCTTCTTCTCTTACTGAAAATAAGAGGAAATAAGAGGACAAAGCTGATACCCGTCAGCTGAGTGGCTGAGTCAGTCAAGAAGGGGTTGGCAGAAGAATCCTTTCAGCTCTGGCACCCTGCCATTTGTTTGTGAAAGGTCACTGGATGTCATCTCCTCATTGAAATCAATGCAGATGGCTTCACACAAATATTGACAAAATGAAATAGAACCAAATGGGAAGAAAAACCTTAAGGGATTTGAGGTATACATAATCAATACTCTGTTAAAACCCTCCTTTTAAAATTGCATTAAGTGTAAAGAATAAAATGAATCAGGAAGAAACAGCACCAATTATCTTTCATTGAGTGCACCTGGAGCAAGAAAAAGTCTTGCCACAAAAAAATATGTAACTAAAATACCTTAACAATTCGAGCAGGAAAGCTTTGTTTAAAGAAGGTGATATTTTGTCCTAGTCACTAGGCATTTGCCATCAGTCTTCATTTATATCAATTTTTATTTCTACAAATTCAAAGTCCAATTGAATGAGTGATGAAAGGTCATGTTCTTTGTTCTGTCCATTTTTTAAAAACTTTTAAAAGCAAAATATAAGGAGAGAAGCAGTTATTTTTAAAATTAGTTTTTTATAATACCCAACTAATCTTCAGAGACAATTCCAACATTTTTTGTTCTTATAAGAACAGTTTGTGATGTAGTGAAAAGAGCATGAGAGAGGTTCTGGCCCCTCTTTTGTCCCCCATTAACTAGGTTGTGGGGGGTGGGATGACAAGAATAATGGAGAGTGGTTAGTACACTTTGAAACATTAACCTCTCTGGGCTCGGCTTTCTCATCTGTAAAATAAGCAAACATACTAGGTGTCTCCGAGAATACCTCCGGAACATGCAGCTACACATTTCATAAAAAAGCAAGCAGTATGCCTGTTATTTCTCACACATCAAAAGTCAGCCCATAGTCCGTAAAAGTCACCCTGTAGTTCATTGTCTCTGCATAGAGGGATTACTGGTTCTCTAAATTTGGAAGTTTAACCATCCAGGCTGACTTTGTTACAGAAACTACGTGGCAAGCACTCCTTGGCCAGAAAGGCTGCGTAGAGTCAGACATTTTATGCACTTGCCTCCTGCTTGTACACAGCTATAAAAGGGTTGTTGCCCCCTAACGAAGCCAGGTCCTCTTTAAAGGCTCCCTCATGAGTAAACAACCAATAGCAGAGCTTTTTCTCTTACTTGATGATATTTGTGATATTAACTGAGAGACAGGGTGCAGAAAGTTTGAGCCTGATTTTTAGTCACCCATTTTTCTTCTCTAACTTCTGAACTAAGTAAGAAAAGACACAGAAGAATGAGGGAAGATCAGCATGTCAGCTTTATTACTGGTAAAGTAATGGAGAAGACAGCTTGGATCTGCAGCCACAAATAAGCTTTGAATACTTTTCCCTGTGCGCTGAATTGCCAACCCCAAACTTCAGAAACACAGTATCCCAGGTAAGCATACAGCAATCAAGGGGCACAAAGGGTGCATCTGAAAGAGAGAAGGAAGTTGAGGCCTCACGTTCACACTCATAACCGGATCTCACAACTTTGATAAACCTTTCTTGGGGAGGAGTGAGTGAGGATGGTAGAGGAAATGATAGAAGTTACCTTCCCATGATTTTTCCCTCTTGGAGTCAAATGTAAATTGACTTCTTGTAAATTCCCTGAGGATGTCTCTGTTTGTTCACAGCTAAATCCCAAGTCTGTAGATTTCAACAGATATCCACTAAAAAATGAATGAATAGAAACAGGAGAACTAGGGAATACAGTTTTCCCTAACAGTAAGAGGTTCTTTGAAATTATTTCTACAGCACAACTAGCTACCCAAGGGTGCCTTGGTGCCTAAAAAGGGTAAGTCGTCAAGGCACCCAAGATACTCAAGGGTCTTAGAGAGACTGTAGAGAGAAGTTCACTGGATTCCAAGCTATTAAAGTGGGTTCTTGTTCAGGATTAGGCAGAGAATGGCAAGTTACAAATCTTCTGAACTCTAGTTTTATCATCTATAAAAATGGTCCCTTCTAACATTATTACTTTTAGAGTCTAGATAACAAAGACTGAGAATAAGTGCTGGCAGAATAGCATATATTTCCTGTCCGCTCTCGGCCCAGATCCCCTAACATTCAGATGTTGTTCTATTTGTTGTTATTGCCATTACTTTACCATACCCATATATCCTGTTTCTCCAGAGACATAAACCAACTGGACAAGTTCCTGTAAATTCACAATAATTGCTAATTTATTCCTATATTACAAATGCTTTGCACTAGTTTGGGGAAGAAAAAAAAATCCAATTTAAAATTAGGATCTTGTTTTTGAAAGTAATGGTATTAAAGTCAATTCTTAACATCAAAAATAGATTTAAAAGTAAGTATGGATTAAATCAGCAGTATTTGTACTTGGAATAGACATTGGGAACTATGACAGCATCTTTGCAAAGATCTAAATATTATTAAATTTCAATTTTGTTCTTTACTGCTTCTCTGAATTACAGACATGCTGAATGCAGACCTCAATTTAAGCCTTCTCATTTTTCTTTTTAAAATTTCGTACCAAACAGATATTCTCCAAGGAATGCTCAGCATATTCATTTTACCTTCTCTCTTAGTAATTTCATGTGCAAAAAGATGGACAATTTGCTAAGCTTAAAGAACATACTAATGAAACTACAAGTTAGAAGCAGGCATGGATCAGATGTATTTTACTTTCTAATGGCTATTACAGCTATACAAAAAGGATAAGGCTACAGAGATGGATTTGAAGGTTCATAGGGAATATAAAATCATGACGCCCTCCAAGCCAATATTCTAGATAGGATAGGAGCCATTCTGTGACTTTTGTGTCCCAGAAAATAACGCCCCTCATCTGCAAAGACTGGCAGCACCGCTGGTTCAGATCTTCCATTACACTAGACCAGTGGTTCTCAACCAGATTTTGAGATTTTGAGTCCCTTTCTCCCCAGGGAACATTTGGCAATGTCTGAGACATGTTTGGTTGTCACAGCCAGGAGAGATATCTATATGCTATTGGCATCTAGTGGGTAGAGGCAGGTAGGCTGCTAAACATCCTACAATGCAAAGGACAGTCCCCTGCGATAAAGAATTATCTATACCAAAATGTCAATGCTTCCTTGGTTTGGAAAGTCTGCACTAGACTCAGTATTGGAAAGTCTTCTGGACTTGTGCTATGGGATGACTTGGGGAGGAGTTGTAGGAGGGATAAGTCTTTGGTTGAGCCTTAACAAGATGGGTATGATTTGGGCCATGGAGGGGCATTCCAGGAGAGAATTTTAATGGACAAAAAGGGCTGTAAGCCAACACATGCATGGAATGTTGAGGGAAAAATGATCAAGCCAGCTTATCCAAAAAGAGAGTCCATATTGGTATACAAAGCAGTGAAGCAAGATTTGGGAGAAATTTACACATGTTACATTAAAATTTTGAGCTTTAGCCTTACATTTAGCAGCACAAAATTGACAACTTTACAACAGGAAATTAATAAATATTTTACCCGCCTTTTTTTTTTTTTTTTGAGATAGAGTTTTATCTCTTGTCGCCCAGGCTGGAGTTCAATAGCGCTATCTCGGCTCACCGCAACTCCGCTTCCCATGTTCAAGTGATTCTCCTGCCTCCGCCTCCCAAGTAGCTGGGATTACAGACATTCACCACCACGTCCAGCTAATTTTTGTATTTTTAGTAGAGATGGAGTTCCTCCACGTTGGTCAGGCTGGTCTCAGACTCCCAAACTCAGGTGATCTGCCTGCTTTGGCCTCCCAAAGTGCTTGGATTACAGGCATGAGTCACCACACCTGGCCTTTACCCACTTTTGAAATGTAGCTGCCTTGATCTAGTCACAGTAGTCTCATTGTATATTGATTACTATAGAAAGTAAAATACAGACTAGAGATGGAAAGGCAGGAGATAAAGAGGTCATAATAATAGGTTATCATAATACAAATATAGGAGCCAAAATTACAATAATGATGGTCAGAAGGAAGGAAACGGAAAGGAAAGGAAAGGAAAGGAAAAGAAAAAGAGAAAAGAAAGGAAAAGAAAAGAAAAGAAAAAGATATCGCAGAGGATAAAAGATCTGGCTATTTCTCAGAAAGTTTGCTGAGGTAAATGAAGGAACTTGGAGGTGGGAAGCTGAGACTCAAAGACCCAGGAACATACTGAAGGTGAATGTCTGGGCAGAAAGTGAGTCAAGGACCAGATTGGTGATAAAGGCCAAAGAATGGCACTGAATAAAAACTCAGAGTAATGCAGCATCAAGTCACATACTAACCAGGTGAACAGCAATAAATTATTGTCTCCCCAACATCACATGCACATTCCTACTTCTGATCCTTTTCTCATGAGTATTAGCGCCTCTAACACTCTCCCCTCTGTCTCCACTCCCTAAGTAAGACCCATCTTTGAAGCCCAGCTGAAAATGCATCTTCCTTATCAATACTCTTTTTGTTACTGCACAGCAAGAATATAGAAGATTGCCCAATATTCAGTCTAGAATGGTTCAAAAAGATTTGAACCTAAGGAGACATGAATAATAGTTACAGATTAGAGATATATCCTAGGACACAAGCAGACACGGGTCAGAAATCCAGTAGCCAAACAGCTCAACACCAAGAAAACCTACACACCAAAGACAGGCAGCCAGGAGACTCTCAAGCAGACAGAGAAAAAAACAAAGGGGTAATATAAGAAGTAGTGTTCAGCGGCAACAAAAGCCAAAATTGACAAATGGGATCTAATTAAACTAAAGAGCTTCTATGCAGCAAAAGAAACTACCATCAGAGGCTGGGTGCGGTGGCTCACGCCTGTAATCCCAGCACTTTGGGAGGCCGAGACAGGTGGATCACGAGGTCAGGAGATTGAGACCATCCTGGCTAACATGGTGAAACCCCGTCTCTACTAAAAATACAAAAAACTAGCGGGGCATGGTGGCGGGCACCTGTAGTCCCAGCTACTCGGAGGCTGAGGCGGGAGAATGGCGGCGTGAACCCAGGAGGCGGAGCTTGCAGTGAGCCGAGATCGCGCCACTGCACTCCAGGCTGGGCGACACAGCAAGACTCCGTCTCAAAAAAAAAAAAAACAAAAAAAAGAAACTACCATCAGAGTGAACAGGCAACCTTCAGAATGGGAGAAAATGTTTGCAACCTACTCATCTGACAAAGGGCTAATATCCAGAACCTACAAAGAACTCAAACAAATTTACGAGGAAAAAAAACAAACAACCCCATCAAAAAGTGGGCAGAGGATATGAATAGACATTTCTCAAAAGAAGACACGCATACAGCCAACAGATACATGAAAAAATGCTTGTCATCACTGGCCATCAGAGAAACGCAAATCAAAACCACAATGAGATACCACCTCACACCAGTTAGAATGGCAATCATTAAAAAATCAAGAAACAACAGGTGCTGGAGAGGATGTGGAGAAATAGCAACACTTTTACACTGTTGGTGGGATTGTAAACTGGTTCAACCATTGTGGAAAACAGTATGACGATTCCTCAAGGATCTAGAACTAGATGTACCATATGACCCAGCCATCCCATTACTGGGTATATACCCAAAGGATTATAAATCATGCTGCTATAAAGACACATGCACACGTATGTTTATTGCGGCACTATTCACAATAGCAAAGACTTGGAATCAACCCAAATGTCCATCAGTGACAGACTGGATTAAGAAAATGTGGCACATATACACCATGGAATACTATGCAGCCATAAAAAAGGATGAGTTCATGTTCTTTGCAGGGACATGGATGCAGATGGAAACCATCATTCTCAGCAAACTATCGCAAGAACAGAAAACCAAACACCGCATGTTCTCACTCATAGGTGGGAATTGAACAATGAGATCACTTGGACTCTGGAAGGGGAACATCACCCACCGGGGCCTATTATGGGGAGGGGGGAGGGGGGAGGGATGGCATTGGGAGTTATATCTGATGTAAATGATGAGTTGATGGGTGCTGACGAGTTGATGGGTGCAGCACACCAACATGGCACAAGTATACATATGTAACAAACCTACACGTTGTGCACATGTACCCTAGAACTTAAAGTATAATAAAAAAAGAAAAAGAAAAAAAAAAAAAACTTCAAATCCCCCCACAAAAGAAGTAGTGTTCAGTCACAAAGGGGAAGAAAAATGTTAAGAGGAGTGTGATCAATCATCCAGTGTAATTGAGTGCCCTGGTTAAGAACAGGAGTTTCAGGGAGTCAGACAGACCAGGCTTGAATCCTGGCCTATTGTTTTCAGATCATCAGCACTTCATTAACTTTCCTGGGTTGTTTGCTGAGCTATAAAGTGGAGAGAACTATATCCACCTCATAGGATTATTGTCATTAAATATCACAGGATTATTGACACATAAATGCAAAAGAAAAAATGTTAAGGTGTTTTTCTCTTTTGTCTTTGATTACATGGCATTTGTCTTAGTCCCCTGCTTCACAAAATTTAATGTTCACATTTAACACATGAAGATTTTGCTGAAATGCAGGTTCTGATTCAGTAGGACTGGGTAGAGCCTGAGACTCTACACTCCTGACAGGTTCTGCAGCTGCAGCTGCTGCTGTGTAAACCATGCTTTTAGCTACAAGACCCTAGTGAATTGAGATATATTCGGCTTCTGACATTCAAAATTAGGATTTTGGAATGAGACTGTAGACACGTAAGCAGGTTCAGTAGCTAGACCCTAACGTTTAATGTAAATTCTGTCCAGATTTGAAGAGGAAGGGGGAAGTCAATTTCTTTCCTCCCCTTGAGGATTGTGGGAAGAGGACGTCAGAGGTGGCTGAGCAAAGTGGGGAAATGCATGCCTCAGTGCTGGTATCTTTCCCCCTGAGAGGGAGAGGTGCACCAGATAAGTAAGGGTAATACTGAGGGGAAGAGTTTGCTTTCCCAAGCTGCCCTGGGTTTCTGTGTTGGTTTGGTAGGGTTCCACAGTAGCTGAGATTCTGGCGTGGAAGGGATTCAGGGAGGATCTTCATAACAGTAGTGAAGTGCTCCAAGCAAACATCCTTGGACTGAGGCCAAATAAGGGTCACAGCTAGACCTCAAAGCAGTCCCTAGATCAGCTGTAGAGAAGTGAAGCTAAGTCAACCAAGGAGCATGACCACAGCCTGCCAGAGCAAAAGAGAAGAGCCACCAATTGTAGCCAAAGAGCCACCAATTGTAGCCATCAATGTCAGCAGAGCAAGCAGCAGAAGAAAGGACATCACCGCTAAGGACCATGGGTCTTCCATGTTGCCCTAAGATCATGTAAAGCCACCCTCTCCCTGCATATCCCTAAACAACATTTCAGAAAAGAAATCTCCGAGTTGATGGGTGCTGACGAGTTGATGGGTGCAGCACACCAACATGGCACAAGTATACATATGTAACAAACCTGCACGTTATGCACATGTACCCTAGAACTTAAAGTATAATAATAATAATAATAATAAAAAGTAGAAAAAAAAAAGAAATCTCAGAGTGAGGAAGGGTAGAAGGCAATCTCAGAAGCTGAGCATTTCTATCCAATAGAGACTCAATACTATCTAAGAGAGTCATTTAATTAATGGAGTTGGACTAATTTGGAATTGAATTGGACAGTTAAATCATTTTCCCCAATGGGCTGGGAGTTGGGTAGAATGCTAGACTTCTTAGAGACAAAATAAAGATATTACATTTTTCTCTAATCATCCAAGTTATAGAGTAAGTTACATTTGCAACCACAATATATATAAATTATTTTTACATTCGCACTGCAAATATAAAGTGCTTAGCAATGTGCTTGCTCTACAGAAAGTGATGGGTAAATGGTAGCTGGGTTAAACAGGTTAAGTAAAGACTAAGAGAAGGTCACTGGATTCTGCAATTAGGAAGATATCATTCCCTTTTTGGAGAACAGTTTCAGTAGAATGATGGAGATGGAAACTGGCTACAGAGTGTGTTCAGCCTAAGTGTGAAAGCCATTATACCCCAACATTCTGCAATGCTCAGCATAGCTCTCATTTTCTGTAGAGGCAGGAAAGGGTGTGAATAGAATAGAAGATGAAATCTACAGACACCCCAGGGTCAGGTCTCAGTATTATCATCCATTGAGTTGAAGTATCCCTTAAGGGAGTTTAAATTCTATTTTTGGAAATTGGCTCCAAAGCAATTCTTTTGATGAGAATGGGTTTTTTGCTAAGTGTGAGATGGCAGATAAATACAAAAAAAACACATCATGCATTCCAAAGCTGTAGCCATGAATGTTTCATTTAAAAACAATCCTAAAAAAATAGTTCATTCTGTACACCCTAAAATTATTTTTTTTTTAAGTTGAAGCTTTCATCACTTCACAGTCTGGATGGGACCCTTGATTTTCTCAAAGCACTTTTGCCTCTCTTATCTTAGATAAAATTAGTTGTTCACTAATGCTACCAGGCATAGAGGTCCCCTAATGACCACTGCATGGTCATGCTGCTGCTCTCTGAGCAGCACAAATCATTCATTCAGCAGTGGAGTAGTCACTCTTTGAGATACTGTGAGATAAGGAGACAGCCTAATTTTGCCATCATTCCATTTTACCGGTACGCACAGCCCACCTGGTTGCTCAGGTGTCTCATCCACCTCTTCCCCTTCTTCTATCACAAGCAGTGCTCCCAGGATTTCCCTTGCATCTGTTCTCCCTGACCACTCCTCTTCTCCTCCTCCTCCTCCTTCTTATCCCCCTATCAAAATGTGCTAGTTGTATGTTCCATGATCTCAGGCCCACTCCCTCCCAGGTTCAAAGGCAGTAATACTTTCAGATGACCTGACATCATCACTCCTAGGTATCTTAGTTGCCTTGTAAAAATACTTAGCATCACATGAAAAGATGCGCAACATCATTAGTCATTATGGAAAACAAATCCACTCATACTCATTAGGATGACAGTAATCCAAAATGTGGAAAATAACAAGAAAAACAAGTGTTGGCAAGAATGTGGAGAACTTGGAACCCTTGTACATTACTGGTGGGGATGTATAATGGTGCAATCTCTGTGGAAAATAGTTGGTTCCTGAAAAAGTTACATATAGAATTATCACATGACTCACAGTTTTACTCTTAGATATATACACAAAAGAATTGAAAACAGGAACTCAAATACCTGTACACAAATATTCATAGTATTATTCATAATAGCCAAAGATGGAAAAATCCAAATGTCCATCAATGGATAAATGGCTAAATTATGGCATATAAATATAATAGGATATTATTCAACAATAAAAAGGAATAAAGTACTGATACATGCTATAACAATATGGATGAACCTTGAAAACATTATCCTAAGTCAAAGAAGCCAGATGCAAAAGTCACATAGTGTATGATTCCATTTATATGAAATTTTGAGAATAGGTAAATACATAGAGGCAGAAAATAGATTAGAGGTTGTTTAGGGCTGAGGGAAGGAAAGGATGTAGAGTAAATGTTTAAGGGGCATGGGGTTTTATTTTGGGATAATAAAAATATTTTGGAACTAAGTAGAGGTAGTAGTTGTTCAATATCATGTATGTACTAAATGCCACTGAATTGTTCACTTCAAAGTGATTAATTTTATGTTGGGCCAATTTCAGCTCAATTTAAAAAAAAAAAAAAAAAAAAGCTTATGACCATTAAAAAGTAACCAAAAGTGAGAATACATGACCTATAAACATTTTGAGAGCAGGAGTTGGAACTCATGAAATTTTTATTCCCTATAGAGACTAGCAAAATGCCTGGTATACAGGTACTTAACAAATAACCTGTAGAATGAAAGAATGGGTGAATGAGTCTCCAGTACTGTCTAAAGTAGTTTGTGGCCGGCAGCCACAAGGCAGCTGCCAGGTCTGCATCTCACCTGGTGATGACTTCACCTAGGAGTGGCAAAGCATCTGTGGGCTGCAAAGTCTTTTCCTTTGTCCCATTACTTTGAGATTTAGTAAGGTATCTGTGCCATTCTTTTTCTCAACTTAAAATTGCACATTTTGCAATCCTGGTTAGAGAGATGCTACTGACTGAAATATTCTGCCTCAAGAGTGAATAATGTCAGCATCTCATTGTCGAAATTTTCCTTGCCACAAAGCTTTCATGTTCTTACAGAGAATGTTCCAGTTTAATGTTGAGTCCCTTAAAATACAGAGTGGCAACTTATTGCAAGGGAGAAATAACTCTGTTGTAGTACCAGGTGAATAAACCCATTAAACACACAGGTGAACTTCCTAAAATAAGTTGACTCTTATACCTAGGCCCTGATTCTAGGCTGAATTCATTTTGTAACCCATCCAGTATCTCCAGTTCGAAAATCTCTTTCATGACATTCTTGCTTTCTCTATTGCCCAAACTAACTGTAGGTGAGATAACTTCAGATGACTTTTTTTGAGTTTTAAATACTTTATAATAATTGTGAGCATCTTCCCCAAGCCACATATGGAATGAAGACAGGATTCTGTGGAGTTTTTGTCTTTTGTTTCAGTGACATAGCATTTTCGGAATTTCAATACAAGTTTATCAATACCAGCTAATATAACTGTTGCCCAAAGCCCAATATGCTATGGAGGGAGAGTTTTAATGGGAAATATACTTAAAACCTAACTGTAACAGTATTCTTGGAAGCCACAACTTATACTTCCTAAAAGATCTTTGTCTTTCATAATATGATGTCCGGATCTACCCTGGTGATTGCTCTCAAAATGAAAATGTAGGTAGGGTTTTGTCATTTACCAAGCAATTTCACATATCTTTTCTAATTTGATCTTTCCAACTGCCAGTGAGCTAGTTGGGGTAATTAGTGTTGTCTCTATTTTTAAAATTCAGAAACTGAGATTTAAAAGCTTTAGGGATTGGTTCAAGGCCACATACTTAGTAAAAGCACAGACTAGGCTTGAATCTAGATTTTTTAAAGCCAGAACTCCAGCCTCTCATTCTTATACCAATGCTTCTAATCTCTTTTTGTTCCCCATAACACTATGTGAGCCCCATTCCCTAGAAACATCAGGAAACCACCAAAATAATTGGAGAGTTTTGCTGAAGAAATCTGGGCTGCATTACTGTATTGCTTTTTCCCTTGAAGGGAGAGTTACTATGCCCTCAGTTTCTGCTGCAGCCCCCAGTGGTTTTTGCACAGAATTGGCAAGATTAAAGACACCATGGGACACAACTAAGTTTCTCTTTCAAGTTATCCACCTGTTGTCTATACAGCTGCTGTTTACTGAAGGCTCAGCAAAGAGTAGTGGGATTCTTATCCTACATTTATTGTGATTTCTAACTTCTTGCTATTCCCTGGTCTATTTTCTATTAAGTACATTCCTCCCATGCACAAATGTTTACCCTTTCCAAAAGGAGAGAAACTTTATATCATTTGTTGTGATATCTGTGATTTTTCTAGTTCGTGTATTTCCTTTCTTTCTCTCCTATAGTTAATAGATTCACCGCATGGTGTACACCTTAGCAGAGTACAACGCACATTCCAGTGAGTTTTCTGCTCTCGGTTACTGCAGAGTGTCATGATGTAACAGGACTCTTCACCAATCTGCGACTTCCCACTGCCTCCACACAACCCAGAGGTGGACTTCCCCAGCCCTGAGTTCTGCACGGATCATGGATGAGCCCAGCTGAACTTCTGTAATACTATTTGATTCAGTTAACTGCCAGTGCTGGTTCTAATTCTAAATCTTGAGAAAGTGCCAAGTTTGATGAAGAAAATATCCCCAGTGGTCCCTCCTCTCAGGAGGTCACTCTGTATCAACTCCGTGCTTTCTTCTTTCTCGGACTTCCTTCCCTGCTGGGACTGAATTGGCAGGGCTGGACACTGAACAGTTTCATTAACACCTGCTTTGTTTCTGCTCTTCTGGACCACACCAGTGGCAGAGATGACAGGCAGCTAGCGCACCTCCATGACTCCAGCCCATGGCCTCAGTGCATTCTCTTTTATTCACAACTCAACCTCCTCCCCAAATGGACCCAGTTACTGTCCTCCACACGAGCTCCACAGCAATTTCTGTCACATTCTTATGATTGTAGGAATGTCAATACTGTTCAGCCTCCCTGTCTGATTTTCCTAAGTCATTCCAGTATTGCCAAGTACCTGGCTGACCAAAACAGGGTCTTCTATTTCTACTTACCCAATTCATTTTATTTTCACCAAGAAAACAAACACAAATATTCCCTGATATCTTTAACAACAAACAAATCCTCCTATAAGTGACCTTTCACACACAAATGTGTTAACGATAACTTCTCCTGCACTGAAAACAATAGCTTTTCCTCCTGAATAGCCCTATCAAGCACTCCCTCACCTGATGAATATGGTTTTACATAGTTCTTGTTTCCTAACAAAAAAGAGCATTTACCCCTTTCCCACCCTCACTGTTTACATTTCGCTCATCCCTCTCCTCTATTCAGGGCTGCCTATCTTCCCATCTCATATTTATTATTAACTCCTCAAAATTGTGCTTTGTGAGGCCTTCAGGTATGAAAGTTGTCAGAATCAAAATGAAGTCCCTGTGAGAAAGAAGAAAAGAAAAGAAAAAAGAAAAGAGGGGGGAAGAGAGGGAGAGCGAGAGAGAGCGAGAGTGAGAGAGAGAAAGAAAGAGAGAGAAAGAGAAAGAAAGAGAGAGAAAGAGGGAGAGAGAGGAGAGAGGAAAGAGAGAAAGATAGAAAGAAAGAAAAAGAAAAAGAAAGAAAGAGAGAAAGAGAGAGAGAGGGAGGGAGGGAGGAAGGGGAGGAAGGGAGGAAGGGAGGAAGGAAGGAATGAAGGAAGGAAGGAGGGAGGAAGGAAGGAAGGAAGGAAGAAAGAAAGAGAGAGAAAAGAAGAAAGAAAAAAGACAACTGACAGAGCCAGAGAAGGCCATGAGGAGACAGGTTCTCCCACATAAATGCCTGATAATCACAAAAGGTTGCAAAAACCACAATCTTGCACAAAGGCTGCACAACCTTACACACACACACAAATACTCCTGTAAGGACATCTGCCCAGCATCTGCGTGCCCAACCTTGGGCTGGTGTCACTCTTGTTATTGCTAAAGACAAGTATCTCAAAATAATTATGTAATCATCCTCATTTTTCCTTTAAAAACCTTGGTCCTCCTTTGCATCCAAGAATATGTACATAGTTTACTACAGCATGCATATTCCCATTGCAAAGCCCTATTCTCAAATAAATACCATTTTCTTTTAGAGAGCCTCTCTCTGTTTGTTATTTAGGTTGACACATGACATACTACCCTGTTAGGTGGTTGTTTGCTGAAAGCCATGCATCCGCAAACGGACAATGGATTTGTGAATTACCAAAGAGGCCAGAGCCCAGAGTCCAGAACCCTGAAAGCTACTATTTCTGACTTGAGCTAAGCAAAAAAAGAAGCCGCTGCCTAAGCAGAAATGAATTTCCACTGCAATACAAAAGAATGATTAAGAGGCAGCTGCTATTATCATTGCTCTTTACCAGGTAAGAAAACTGGGGTTCAAATAAGTGAACTATGTTGCCCAGATGTTTCCAGCTAATATATGGCAGACCTGGGCCTCAAAACTGAGGCTGCGGGCACAACCACCACACCCACAATGGCAACTCACCATCACAGTCAGACAAATTGCTTTACCCCAATGAGCCTTTTGCTAGTAATTTGGCTTCCTTTGTGGCTTTCTTAAATGTTTAGAATTTGCCAACCAGCCTTAAACAATACATTTGACTCCTCCATTTATCCCTATAAATTAACAAATTGGCATGTTCTAAATTAAAAAGATACTGATTTACCCTAATCTTTAAAACTTCCCAAAATGTTTCTGACCCATTGACATCCAAGACAAATGAGTTTTACTTAAGTCTCACTATTTTTCTAAGCTCGTCTTGTATGCACTCTAATAATTCCTCATTGCATTATTGTATTGTGAGTATCTAGTAATTCCTCATTGCATTATCGCATTCCTTGTGACATTCTCATGTCAGTCAGGACAGTTAACACTCGTTAACATAACAACTTTGAAAAACAAAGGCTTGTTTCTTGCACATGGCACGGTCTGATACAGGGTGTGTGCCTTTCCTCTACCATATAGTTAAATATTCAGGCAATTTGGACCCTTAAGGTCACTGCATGAAGAAAAGCAAGTGCAGGAGGTCCACATGTATATGTTTAAGGAGCTGCTTAAATCGTTTTCAACAATATTGCACTGGCCGGAATCAATCACATGACCCCAAACATACAAGGGAGGCTGGAAACTGTAGAGAAGTATGTAGATATCCGGTAAGCAGCAACACACTCTGCTACAACACTTCATTTATAATGCGCACAGAAAACTGGAAAATACAAGAATAGAACAGAAAAAAGTCTTAACTCTTAAAGCCCATTCACTGAGATTTTCAGTTACATTTTTCACATATTTTATATGTCTATAGAGACCCATGCATATACATAAAGCACATATTTATTCTTTTTTAAACAATATCATTTTAACACTGCTTTAAAGCCTGTGTTTTTAGCAGAACATTTCCCATATCAATTCCTACATGGCTACATCAAAATTCTTAGTTACTACATAACCTTCCATTTTATAGTTATCCCATAATTTGTTTAAGCATTTCCCTATTTCACATTTACACTGTTTCAAATTGTTTTACATCCTTATAAATGCATGCTTATAAGTAATATACCTGTGTGTACTTGTGACATTTAAACTCCTAGAAATAGAATTACTCGGCCAAAATATTTGCAGTTTTAGAAGCCTTCTAAGGCCGGGCTCGGTGGCTCACGACTGTAATCCCAGCACTTTGGGAGGCTGAGGTGGGCAGATCACAAGGTCAGGAGATTAAGACCGTCCTGGCTAATATGGTGAAACCCTGTCTCTACTAAAAATACAAAAAATTAGCTGGGCATGGTGGCGGACACCTGTTGTCCCAGCTACTCGGGAGGCTGAGGCAGGAGAATGGTGTGAACCTGGGAGGCAGAGCTTGCAGTGAGCCAAGATCGCGCCACTGCACTACAGCCTGGGCAACAGATCAATACTCTGTCTAAAAAAAAAAAAAAAAAAAAAAGAAGCCTTTTATACATATTTCAAGTATATATACATGTCATACAATTTACACTCCTTTATGACTTTCAAATCATTTCAACCTATTATGGTCTTACTTTCTGTGAATGTTTTTGTGATTTGTGACAGTGTCTTCTGTTTCGTTATTATTCAACACTGGTGATGTTAAAATCTTCTTAGGACTGATTGCATCTGTTAGTCACTCACTCACTGATGGCCATTGTGGAATAAATTCACTACAGTCTGTCACTCTAAAAATTGGAGATAAAACAAATGCTACTACGTGAGGACTCTGACAAGTAAACAAGAACAGGCACATTGGGGAAAGAAGTCAAAACTTAAAGAATGACCAGTATGGTGGTGAGTTTCCTAGTTTGATGGTTTTTTCCTTCTTTATCTCCTGGTTTTTACCTAAAGGTAAGCTAAATCCAGGAACTGTGGTACAGGTGCAAACAGCAAAAACTCTGAGAAAAACTCATTTTTCTGATCAGAACACAAAGAAAAAGAACCTGTGAGAGGTGCAGAATGTGAGGGGAATCTCTATCTGTTGAACTCTTTCTCTTCCAACCCTGCAGAGACCTGCTACAGTGACAATGGTGGCCTTGGCACTGGCACAAAAATCCATAGAGGAAATCTGTCTCTCTGAACAGCGAAATCAGAAAACCAGGTACCTGTTGTGCAAAGTGTGGCTGAAATCCTCTTTACTATTTTCTTTCTCTTTTTTCATCTCCATATTACCTCAAAGCCCAGTCATGCAAAACTATACAACAGGACTAGAAGACTAAAACTCTAAGAGAGTCTCATCTTTCCAGTCAGAGGAACTGGGAAAAGAGATGTCTAGAAGCCAGAGAAAAAGAGAGCTGGAGAAGGGGATCCCCTAGTTCTATGTATGGACCAGCATAGACCCAGGTTCATCCTCAAGAAGCATGTAGTTGAAACTCTCTTAAAGATGCATAGTAAAGGCTTTTTGTGTTTAAGAACTAAACTATGATGTAAATCACCACCCAAGTCCCTGAGTGACTTATGCAAGAGGCAGACCAAATGGCATAGTTAAGGCTTTGAAAGCTGAACCGGCATTACTCAAAACAAAAAGAGCAAGAAAAGTGTGAACAAATCTTGAAGAGAAAGACATTCGGTAGATTGCCAATCTGGAGACAACCCAGATGTTGGGATCCTCAGGTAAAGACATTAAAGCAGCTGTTATAACTACCCTGTATGAGGTAAACGTGAACACTCTTTTTTTAATTTAACTTAATTTCAATAGTTTTTGGGGAATAGGTGGTTTTGGATTACATGAGTAAGTTCTGCAGCCTTCACCCAAGCAATGAACACTGCACCCAATGTGTAGTCTTTTATCCTTCACCCACCCCCCCACCTTTCCCCTCGAGTCCCCAGAGTCCATTATATCATTTTTATGCCTTTGTGTCCTCATAGCTTAACTCCCACTTATAAGTGAGAACACACAATGTTTGGTTTTCCATTTCTGAGTTACTTCACTTAGAATAATGCTCTCCAACTCCATCCAGGTTGTTGCAAATGCCATTATTTTGTTTCATTTTATGGCTGAGTAGTATTCCATACCAAATTTTCTTTATCCACTCACTGGTTAATGGGCATTTAGGCTGGTTCCATATTTTTGCAGTTGCGAGTTGTGCTGCTATAAACACGCATGTGCAAGTGTCCTTTTCATGTAATGACTTCTTTTCCTCTGGGCAAATACTCAGTAGTGGGATTGCTGGATCAAATGGTAGTTCTACTTGTAGTTCTTTAAGGAATCTTCACACTGTTTTCCATAGTGATTGTACTAGTTTACATTCCCATCAACAGTGTAAAAGTGTTCCCTTTTCACCACATCCATGCCAACATCTATTCTTTTTTATTTTTTTATTATGACCATTCTTGCAGGAGTAAGTTGGAATCACATTGTGATTTTCATTTGCATTTACCTGATGATTAGTGATGTTGAATCTTTTTTCATATGTCTGTTTACCATTTGTATATTTTCTCTTGAGAATTGTCTATTCATGTCCTTTCCCTACTTTTTAAAGAGATTATTTGGTTTTTTTCTTGATGATTTGTTTAAGTGCCTTGGATATTAGTCCTTTGTCAGATGCACAGTTTGCAAATAATTTCACCCACTCTGTGGGTTGTCTGTTTACTCTTATGCTCATTTCTCTTTCTGTACAGAAGCTTTTTAGTTTAATTAGGTCCCATCTATTTATTTTTGTTTTTGTTGCATTTGCTTTTGCTTTCTTGGTCTTGAAATCTTTGCCTCAGTCAATGTCTAAAAGAGTTTTTCCAATGTTATCTTCTAGAATTTTTATGGTTTCAGGTCTTAGACGTATGCCTTTGATCCATCTTGAGTTGATTTTTACACAAGGTGAGAGATGGGGATCCAGTTTCATTCTTCTACATGTGGCTGGCCAATCATCCCAGCACCATTGGTTGATTGGGTGTCCTTTCCCCAGTTTATGTTTTTGTTTGCTTTGTCGAAGATCAGTTGGCTGTAAGTATTTGGCTTTATTTCTTTTTATTTTTTATTTTTTATTTTTTTTGAGACCAAGTCACACTCTGTTACCCAGGTTGGAGTGCAGTAGCACAATCTCCACTCACTGCAACCTCTGCCTCTCGGGTTCAAGTTATTCTCCTGCCTCAGCCTCCCAAGTAGCTGGGATTACAGGCATGTGCCACTACACCTGGCTAATTTTTTTGTATTTTTAGTAGAGATAGGGTCTCACCATGTTGGCCAGGCTGGTCTCCAACTCCTGGCCTCAAGTGATCCACCTGCCTTGCCCTTTCACAGTGCTGGGATTACAGGCATGAGCCACTGCGTTGGCCAAGTTTGGCTTTATTTCTGGGTTCTCTATTCTATCCCATTTGTCTATATGCCTATTTTTATACCAGTATCAGGCTGTTTTGCTAACTATAGCCTTGTAGTATAGTTTGAAGTTGGGTAATGTGATGTGTCTGAATTTGGTTTTTGTTTTGTTTTGTTTTTGTTTTTTGCTTGGTCTTGCTTTGACTATGTGGGCTCCTTTTTGGTTCCATATGAATTTTAGAGCTGTTTTTTTCTAGTTCTGTGAAGAATGATGTTGGTATTTTGTTCAGAATTGCATTGAATCTATGGATTGCTTTTGACAGTATGGTTATTTTCATGATATTGATTCTACCTATCTGTAAGCATGGGATGTGTTTCCATTTGTTTGTATTATTTATGATTTGTTTCAGCAGTGTTTTGTAGTTTTCCTTGTAGAGATCTTTCACTTCCTTGGTTAGGTATATTCTTAAGTGTTTTGTTGGTGCTGGTGGGGTTTTTTTTGTTTTTTTTTGTTTTGGTTTGGTTTGGTTTGGTTTTGCTTGTTTGTTTGTTTGTTTTTTGGGAACTGTTGTAAAAGGGAATGAGTTCCTGATATGATTCTCAGGTTGGTCATTGTTGGTGTATAGCAGTGCTACTGATTTGTGTACATTGATTTAGTGCCCTGAAACTTAACTGACTTCACTTATCAGATATAGGAGCTTTTTGGATGAGTTTTTGGGGTCTTCTAGGTAAACAATCATATCATCAGTGAACAGCAACAGTTTGACTTCCTTTTTACCAATTTGGATGCCCTTTCTTTCTTTCTCTTGTCTGATAACTCTGGTTAGGACTTCTAGTACTATATTACATTGAAGTGGCAAAAGTGGGCATCCTTGACTTGTTCCAGTTCTCAGGGGAATGCCTTCAACATTTCGTCATTCAGTGTAATGTTGGCTGTGGATTTGTCATAGATGGCTTTTATTATCTTGATATATGTCCCATCTACACCAATTTCGCTGAGGGTTTTTTTTTATCATAAAGGGATGTAGATTTTATCAAATGCTTTTTCTGCTTCTATTGAGATGATCACATGATTTTTGGTTTTCACTCTGCTTATGTGGTATTTCACATTTATTGACTCACATATGTTAAACCATCCCTGAATCCCTGATACAAAACCATAAAACCCACTTGATCATGATGTATTATCTTTTTGATATGCTGTTGGATTTGGTTAGCTAGTGTTTTGTTGAGAATTTTTGCATCTATATTCATCAGAGGTATTGGTCTATAGTTTTCTTTTTTAGTTACATCCTTCCCTGATTTTGGCAATAGGGCATACTGGCTTTATGGAATGATTTGAGATGATTTAAGGAGTATTCCTTCTTTCTTTATCGTTTGAAATAGTTTCAGCAGGATTGGCACAAATTCTTCTTTGAATGTCTAATAAAATTCAGCTGTGAATCCATCTGGCCCTGGACTTTTTTGTGTTGGCAATTTCTTTATTACTGTTTCAATCTTGCTACTTGTTATTGGTCTATCCAGGGTTTCTATTTCTTCCTGATTTAATATAGAAGGATTGTATATTTCCAGGAATTTATCCATCTCTTCTAGATTTTTTAGTTTATGTGTATAAAGTTATTCATAGTAGCCTTGAATAATCTTTTGTATTTCTGTGGTATCAGCTGTAATATCCCCTGTTTCATTTCTAATTGAGCTTATTTGGATCGTCTCTCTTCTTTCCTTGGTTAATCTCACTAACGGTCTATCGATTTTGTTTTTCTTTCCAAATAACCTGCTTTTTGTTTTATTTATCTTTTGTATTGTATTTTTTGTTTCAATTTTATTTAGTTCTGCTCTAATCTTTGCTATTTCTTTTCTTCTGCTGAGTTTGGGTTTGATTTGTTCTTGTTTCTCTAGTTCCTTGAGGTGTGACCTTAGATTGTCTATTTGTGCTGTGTCAGACTTTTTGATGTAGGCATTTAATGCTATAAACTTTCCTCTTAGAACCACTTTTGCTGTATCCCAGAGGTTTTGATAAGTTGTGACACTATTATCATTCGGTTCAAAGAATGTTTTAATTTTCATGTTGATTTCACTGTTGACCCAAATATCATTCAAGAGCAAATTATTTAATTTCCATGTATCTGTACAGTTTTAAAAGTTCCTTTTGGAGTTAATTTCTAGTTTTATTCCACTGTGGTCTGAGAGAATACTTGATATGATTTCAATTTTCTTAAATTTTTTGAGACTTGTTTTGTGGCCTATCATATGGTCTATCTTGGAGAATGTTCTATGTGCTGATGGAAAGAATGTATATTCTGAAGTTACAGGTGTTCTGTAAACATCTGTTAAGTCCATTTTTTCCAGGGAATAGTTTAAATCCATTGTTTCTTTGTTGACTTTCTATCTTGATGATCTGTCTACTGCTGTCAATGGGGTATTGAAATCCCTCACTATTATTGTATTACCATCCATCTCATTTCTTAGGTTTAGTAGTCATTGTTTTATGAATTTAGCAGCTCCAGTGTCAGGTTCATATATATCTAGGATTGTAACATTTTCCTGTTGGACTAATCCTTTTGTCATTATATAATGTTCCTCTTTGTCTTTATTTACTGTGGTTGCTTTAAAGTCTGTTTTGTCTGACATAAGAATAGCTAATCCTGCTCACTTTTGGTGTCTGTTTGCATGGAATATCTTTTTCCACCCCTTTATCTTAAGTTTATGTGAGTTCATATGCATTAGGTGAGACTATTGAAGATAGCAGATACTTGGTTGGTGAATTTTTATCCATTCTGCCATTCTGTATCTTTTAAATGAAGCATTTAAGTCATTTGCATTGTCAATATTGAGATGTGAGGCACTGTTCTATTCATCATGCTAGTTGTTGCCTAAATAGCGTGTTTTTTTCATTGTGTTATTGTTTTATAGGCTTTGTGAGATTTGTGCTTTAAGAAGGTTCTATTTTGGTGTATTCTGAGGTTTTGTTTGTTGAGATTTGGAACTTCTTTTAGCATTTCTCATAGTGCTAGTTCTCTAGTGGAGAACTCTCTCAGCATTTGTTTGTCTGAAAAAAACTTTTATTTCTCCTTCATTTACAAAACTTAGTTTTGCTGAATATAAAATTCTAGGCTGACAATTATTTTGTTTAAGGACACTAAAAATAGGACTCCAATCCCTTCTGACTTAAAAGGTTTCTGCTGAGAAATCAGCTGTTAATCTGTTTATAGGTTGTTTGATGCTTTTGTTTCACAGGTCTTAAGATTCTTTCCTTTGTCTTGACTTTACATATCCTGATGACTATATGCCTAGGTGATAATCTTCTTACAATGAATTTCCCAACAGTTCTTTGAGCTTCTTGTATTTTAACATCTAGCTCTCCAGCAAGGCCAGGGAAATTCTCCCCAATTATTCCCTCAAATACGTTTTACAGACTTTTAGATTTGTTTTATTCCTCAGGAACACCAATCATTCTTATGTTTGGCCACTTAACATAATCCCAAATTTCTTGGAAGCTTTGTTCAATATTTTTTTATTCTTTTTTTTCTCTTTGTCTGATTGGGTTAATTTGAAGGCCTTGTCTTCAGGCTCTGAAGTTCTTTCTTCTACTTGTTCTAGTCTCTGCTGAAACTTTCTACTGCATTTTGTATTTCTCTAAGTGTGTCTTTCATTTCCAGAAGCTGTGATTGTATTTTATGTATGATATCAATTTCTCTGGAGAATTTTAAGTCCACATCCTGTATTTTTAAAAATTTCTTTAAGTTGGTTTCTACCTTTCTCTGATATCTCCTTGAGTAGCTTAATAATCAACCTTCTGAAATTTTTCTGTGGCAATTCAGATTTCTTCTTGGTTTGGAGCCATTTCTGGGGAGCTAGGGTGATTGTTGGGGATGTCATAGGACTCTGTTTTGTCATATTACCAGAATTACTTTTCTGGTTCATTGTCATTTGGGTAGACTTTTTTTTTCTTTTCTTTTTTTTTTTTTTTTGTTTTTGTTTTTGTTTTAAGACAGGGTCTCACTCTGTTGCCCAGACCGGAGTGCAGTGGCACAATCTCAGCTCACTGTCACCCAGGTTAAAGCAATTCTCCTCCCTCAGCCTCCCAAATAGCTGGGATTACAGGTGCCTGCCACCAAGTCAGGCTAATTTGTAGTTTTAGTAGAGATGGGGTTTCACCATCTTGGCAAGGCTGGTCTTGAACTCCTGACCTTGTGATCCACCCACCTCGGCCTACCAAAGCCCTGGGATTACAGGCATGAGCCACTGCACCTGGCCTAGGTAGACTGTTTCTTAAAATTGTTCTTGGATTTGGGGTGGCTGGCAAGATAGGCAAATAGTAACACCTCCGGTCTGCAGCTCCCAGAGAGATCAACCCAGAAGTAGGGTGACTTCTGCATTTCCAACTGAGGTACCTGGCTCATCTCACTGGGACTGGTTAGACAGTGGGTACAGCCCACATAGGGAGAGCCAAAGCAGGGTGAGGCATCACCTCACCCAGGAAGCACAGGGGGTCAGGGAACTCCCTCCCCTAGCCGAGGGAAGCCATGAGGGACTGTGCTGTAAGGAATGGGGCATTACAGACCAGATACTACACTTTTCCCATGGTCTTCGCAACCCATAGACCAGGAGATTCCCTTGGGTGCCTACACCACCAGGGCCCTGGATTTCACATACAAAACTGGGTGACTGTTTGGGCAGACACTGAGCTAGCTGGAGTTTTTTTTTCATACCCCAGTGGTGCCTGAAACACCAGTGAGACAGAACCATTCAATCCCCTGGAAAAGGAGACTGAAGCCAGGGAGCCAAGTGGTTTAGCTCAGTGGATCCAAGCCCCATGGAGTCCAGAAAACTAAGATCCACTGGCTTGAAATTCTCGCTGCCGCCACAATAGCCTGGAGTCGACCTGGTACACTGGAGCTTGGTGTGGGGAGGGGCATCTCCCATTACTGAGGCTTGAGTAGGCAGTTTTCCCCTCACAGTGTAAACAAAGCCTCAGGGAAGTTCAGACTGGGTGGAGCCCACCACAGCTCAACAAAGCTGCTATAGCCAAACTGCCTCTCTAGATTTCTCCTCTCTGGGCAGGGCATCTCTGAAAGAAAGGCAGCAGCCCCACGCAGGGGCCTATAGATAAAACTCCCATCTCCCTGGGACAGAGCACCTGGAGGAAGGGGCGGCTGTGGACGCAGCTTCAGCAGACTTAGACATTTCTGCCTGCCAGCTCTAAAGAGAGCAGTGGATCTCCTAGCAGAGGGACAGACTGCCTCCTCAAGTGTGTCCCTGGTCCCCATGCCTCCTGATTGGGAAACACCTCCCAGCAGGGGTCAACAGACACCTCATACAGGAGAGCTATGGCTGTTATCTGGTGGGTGCCCAGATATGAATGTGCCTGGAATGAAGTTTCTAAAGGAAGGAACAGGAAGGAACAGGCAGCAATCTTTGCTGTTTTGCAGCCTCTGCTGGTGATATCCAGGCAAACAGTGTCTGGAATGCACCTCCAGCAAACTCCAGCAGACCTGCAGCAGAGGGGCCTGGCTGTTAGAAGGAAAACTAACAAACAGGAAGGAATAGGATCAACATCAACAAAAAGGATGTCCATACAAAAACCCCATCTGAAAGTCAAAAGCATCAAAGACCAAAGGTAGATAAATCCACGAAGATGAGAAAAAAACAGCACAAAAAGGCTGAAAATTCCAAAAACCAGAATGCCTCCTTCAAAGGATCATAACTTCTCACCAGCAAGGAAACAAAACTGGATAAAGAATGAGTTTGACTAATGGACAAAAGTAGGCTTCAGAAGATGGGTAATAACAAACTCCTCCATTCTAACCCAATGCAAGGAAGCTAAGAACCTTGAAAAAAGGTTAGAGGAATTGCTAACTAGAAACACTAGTTTAGAGAAGAGCATAAATGACCTGATGGAGCTGAAAAACACAGCACAAGAACTTCGTGAAGTATACATAATTATCAACAGTGAATCAATTAAGCAGAAGAAAGGATATCAGAGATTGAAGATCAACTTAATGAAATAAAGCATCAAGACAAGATTAGAGGAAAAAAAATGAAAAGGAATGAACAAAATTTCCAAGAAATATGGGACTATATGAAAAGACCAAATCTACATTTGATTGGTGTACCTGAAAGTGATGGGGAGAATGGAACCAAGTTGGAAAACACTCTTCAGGATATTATCCAGGAGAATTTCCCCAACCTACTAAGACAAGCCAGCATCCAAATCCAGGAAATACAGAGAACACCACAGAGATACTCCTCGAGAACAGCAACCCCAAGGCACATGATCGTCAGATTCACCTAGGTTGAAATGAAGGAAAAAATGTTAAGGGCAACCAGAGAGAAAGGTCGGGCTACCCAAAAAGGGAAGCTCATTACACTGATAGTGGATCTCTCTGCAGAAACCCTATGAACCAGAAGACAGTGGGGGCTAATATTCAACATTCTTAAAGAAAAGAATTTTCAACACAGAATTTCATATCCAGCCAACTAAGTTTCATAAGCAAAGGAAAAATAAAATCCTTTACAGACAAGCAAATGCTGAGAGATTTTACCACCACCAGGCCTAATTTACAAGAGCTCCTGAAGGAAGCACTAAATATGGAAAGAAAAAACCAAGATCAGCCTCTGCAAAAACATACCGAATTGTAAAGACTATCAACCCAATGAAGAAACTGCATCAACTAATGGGCAAAATAACCAGCTAGCATCATAATGACAGGATCAGATTCACACATAACAATACTGACCTTAAATGTAAACAGGCTAAATGCCCCAGACTGGCAAATTGGATAAAGAGTCAAGACCCATCAGTGTGTTATATCCAGGAGACCCATCTCATGTGAAAAGACACACATAGGCTCAAAAGAAAGTGATGGAGGAATATTTAAGAAGCAAATGGAAAGCAAAAAAAAAGCAGGGATTGCAATCCTATTCTCTAATAAAACAGACTTTAAACAAACAAAGATCCAAAAAGACAAAAGGGACATTATATAATTGTAAAGGTATCAATGCTACAAGAAGAGCTAACTATCCTAAATATGTATGCACCCAATACAGGAGCACCCAGATTCATAAAGCAAGTTCTTAGAGACCTACAAAGACACTTAGACTCCCACGCAATAATAGTGGGAGACTTTAACACCCCACTGTCAATATCAGACAGATCAACGAGACAGAAAATTAACAAGGATATTCAGGACTTGAATGCAGCTCTGGACAAAGCAGACCTAAGAGACATCTACAGAACTCTCCACCCCAAATCAACAGAATGTACTTTCTTCTCAGAACCACATTGCACTTATTCTAAAATTGACCACATAATTGGAAGGAAATCACTCCTCAGCAAATGCAAAGGAACGGAAAGCATAACAGTCTCTCAGACCACACTGCAATCAAATTAGAACTCAGGATCAGGAAACTCACTTAAAACCACACAACTACACGGAAACTGAACAACCTGCTCCTGAATGACTACTGGGTAAACAACAAAATTAAAGCAGAAATAAATAAGTTCTTTGAACCAATGAGAACAAAGACACAACATACCAGAATCACTGGGACACAGCCAAAGCAGTGTGTAGAGGGAAATTTATAGCACTAAATGCCCACAGGAGAAAGCAGGAAAGATAAAAAATAGACACTAACATCACAATTAAAAGAACTAGAGAAGCAAGAGCAAACAAATTCAAAAACTAGCAGAAGACAGGAAATAACTAAAATCAGAACAAAACTGAAGGAGATAGAGACACATAAAACCTTTCAAAAAATCAATTAATCCAGGAGCTGGCTTTTTGAAAAGATTAACATAATAGATAGACCACCAGCCAGATTAATAAAGAAGAAAAGAGAGAAGAATCAAATAGACACAGTAAAAAATAATAAAGGAGATAGCACCACTGATCCCACACTAATACAAACTACCATCAGAGAATACTATAAAGACCTTTATGCAAATAAACTAGAAAATCTAAAAGAAATGCATAAATTCCTGGACACACACACCCTCCCAAGACCAAACCAGGACGAAGTCAAATCCCTGAATAGAACAATAGCAAGTTCTGAAATTGAGACAGTAATTAATAGCTTAACAACCAAAAAAAAAGCCCAGGACCAGACAGATTCACAGTCGAATTCTACCAGAGGTACACAGAGGAGCTGGTACCATTCCTTTTGAAACTATTACAAACAATAGAAAATAAGAGACTCTTCCCTAACTCATTTTATGAGGCCAGCATCATCCTGATTAAAAAAATAATAAAATGAATAAATAAATAAAAAATACCTGGCAGATACACAACAAAAAAAGAAAATTTCAGGTCAATATCCCTGATGAAGAGCAATATGAAAATCCTCAGTAAAATACTGGCAAGCCGAATCCAGCAGCACATCAAAAAGCTTATCCACCTCGATCAAGTCAGCTTCATCCCTGGTATGCAAGGCTGGTACAACACATGGAAATCAACAAATGTAATCCATCACATAAACAGAACCAATGACAAAAATCACATGATTATCTCAATAGATGCAGAAAAAGCCTTTGATAAAATTCAACACCCCTTCATGCTAAGAACTCTCAATAAACTAGGTATTGATGGAAGGTATCTCAAAATAATAAGAGCTATTTATTACAAACCCACAGCCAGTATCATACTGAATGGGCAAAAGCTGGAAACATTCCCTTTGAAAACAAGCACAAGACAAGGATGCCCTCTCCCACCACTCTATTCAACATAGTATTGGAATTTATGGTCAGGGCAAGCAGGCAAGAGAAAGAAATAAAGGGTATTCAAATAGGAAGAGAGGAAGTCAAATTGTCTCTGTTTGCAGATGACATGATTGTATATTTAGAAAACCCCATCGTCTCAGACCAAAATCTCCTTAAGCTGACAAGCAACTTCAGCAAAGTCTCAGGATACAAAATCAACGTGCAAAAATCACAAGCATTCCTATACACCAATAATAGACAAACAGAGAGCCAAATCATAAGTGAACTCCCATTCACAATTGCTACAAAGAAAATAAAATACCTAGGAATACAACTTACAATGGATGTGAAGGACCTCTTCAAGGAGAACTACAAGTCACTGCTCAAGAAAATAAGAGAAGACACAAACAAATGGAAAAAAATTTTATGCTCCTGGATAGGAAGAATCAATATCATAAAAATGGACATACTGCCCAAAGTAATTTATAGATTCAATGCTATCCCCATCAAGCTACAGTTGACTTTCATCACAGAATTAGAAAAAAACTTCTTTAAATTTTCTATGGAACCAAAAAAGAGCCTGTATCACCAAGACAATCCTAAGAAAAAACGAATAAAGCTGGAGGCATCACACTACCTGACTTCAAACTATACTACAAGGCTACAATAACCAAAACAGCATGGCACTGGTTCCAAAACAGATATATAGACCAATGGCACAGAACAGAGGCCTCACAAATAACGCCACACATCTTCAACCATCTGATCTTTGACAAACCTAACAAAAACAAGAAATGGGGAAAGGATTCCCTATTTAATAAATGGTGTTGGGAAAACTGGCTAGTCATTTGCAGAGAACTGAAACTGGACCCCTTCCTTACACCTTATACAAAAATTAACTCAAGATGGATTAAGGACTTAAACATAAGACCTAAAACCATTAAAACCCTAGAAGAAAACCTAAGCAATACCATTCAGGACATAGGCATGGGCAAAGATTTCATGTCTAAAACACCAAAAGCAATGGCAACAAAAGCTGAAATTGACAAATGGGATCTAGTTAAACTAAAGAGCTTCTGCACAGCAAAAGAAACTATCATCAGCGTGAACAGACAACCTACAGAATGGGAGAAAATTTCTGCAATCTACTCATCTGACAAAGGGCTAATACCCAGAATCTACAAGGAACTTAAACAAATACACAAGAAAAAAACAAACAACCCTATGAAAAAGTGGGCAAAGAATAGTAACAGACACTTCTCAAAAGAAGACATTTATGTGGCCAACAAATATATGAAAGAAAAGCTCATTATCATTTGTCATTAGAGAAAAACAAATCAAAATCACAATGAGATACCATCTCATGCCAGTTAGAATGGCAATCATTAAAAGTCAGGAAACAACAGATGCTTGAGAGGATGTGGAGAAATAGGAACATTTTTACATTCTTGGTGGGAGTGTAAATTAGTTCAACCACTGTGGAAGACAGTGTGGTGATTCCTCAAGGATCTAGAACCAGAAATACCATTTGACCCAGCAATCCCACTACTGGGTATATACCCAAAGGATTATAAATCATTCTACTATAAAGACACATGTAAATGTATGTTTATTGCAGCACTGTTCACAATAGCAAAGACTTGGAACTAACCCAAATGTCCATCAATGATAGATTGGATAAACAAAATGTGGCACATATACACCATGGAATACTATGCAGCCATCAAAAAGGATGAGTTCATGTCCTTCGCAGGGACATGGATAAAGCTGGAAACCATTATTCTTGGCAAACTAACACAAGAACAGAAATCCAAACACCACATGTTCTCACTCATAAGTGGGAGTTGAACAATGAGGACACATGGACACGGAGAGGGGAACATCACACACCAGGGACTATCGGGGGGTGGGGGGCAAGGGGAGAGATAGTATTAGGAGAAATACCTAACGTAGGTGATGGGTTGACGGGTGCAGCAAACCACTATGGCACATGTGTAACTATGTAACAAAACTGCACGTTCTGCACATGTACCCCAGAACTTAAAGTACAATAACCAAAAAAAAAAAAAAAAAAAAGCTGCAATGAATGGATTCCATATACACAAATTTTGCAATTTCACCTTCAGGTGAAAATATATTTGTAATCTCAAAATCAATATTCATGGCACTTTCTCAGTCATTTGTAGACATGTAAAGAGCAGTGGAAAATTTCAATTGCCCAACATGTACATTCCCAGCTAAAATCAAACAAGATGATATACTCAGCCCTCTTGCTTGAGCTATCATGCAGAGACAACCAGAGGACAGAGGCAGAGAAGGAGGCAGCAAAGGGTAGTGCAAGAAGCTCTGGCTCTAGGGTCAGTTAGATAGGACTTGAATCCCAATTCTGGCACCCATTAGCAGCACAACCTCAGGCAAGTCACTTGCTTCTGAACCTTGTCTTCTCTTCATAAAATAAAGAAATAGAATCTATTAGAATGAGTTATTTTTAGGATTTAGGATTATAACCTATGTAATACACACACACACACACATACACACACACGCACACGTACGTATGTATTTCCCCTACGAACAATGATTCACTATTCACGAATTCAGTGTTTGTTGTGACTTTATAGAAAATAACCGCTGCAAGTAATGAGAATTGACTATACTATGCAGTCCTAAAAAAGAATGAAGTATATATTGTAACATATTAATTAGATGAATCTTTTTTTTTTTTTTCTTTTGAGACAGAGTCTCAGTCTGTGGCCCAGGCTGGAGTGCAGTGGTGCGATCTTGGCTCACTGCAGTCTTCACCTCCCAGGTTCACACCATTCTCGTGCCTCAGCCTCCCAAGTAGCTGGGACTACAGGCGCCCACCACCACGCCTGACTAATTTTTTTGTGTTTTTAGTAGAGACGGGGTTTCACTCTGTTATCCAGGATGGTCTCTATCTCCTGACCTCGTGATCTGCCTGCCTTGGCCTCCCAAAGTGCTGAGATTACATGCGTGAGCCACCGCACCAGGCAATTAGATGAATCTTGAAAACATTATGCTCAGTGAAAGGAGTCAGTCACAAAAGGTATGCATAGTTTCATTTATAAGAAATGTCTAGAATAGGCAAATCCTCAGAGATGCAAAGTAGATTAGTGGTTGCAAGGGTCTAGGGTAGAGGGGAATGGCGGTGTGGCTGCTACTGGATACAGAGTTTCTTTCTAGGGGTTGAAAGTGTTCTAGAATTAGGTGATGATGATGGTTGTATACTTTGTGTGTATACTAAAAACCACTGAGCTCTATACTTTAAAAGGGTGAGCGTTATGATATGTGAATTATATCTCAACTAAAAAAATGGTATTCCACTACAAACCTTTTTAGGAATGCCTAAAATTTTAAAACCTGGCAATGCTAAGCGTTGAGTGGGATGTGGAAGACTTAGAAATCTCATAATTGATGGTAGGAATGTCCCACTCAATGTCCACATGCCACTTCATCAAGGTGCACAAGACCACTCTACTCACAGCAGGTCCTGCCTAGAAGGTCTAACTCCCCACAGAGAGAGGGTTACAAAAGTTAGACATCGTCAGAGTCCCTTCCAAACGCTCTGGAGGAGAGTGGCATGGTGCCAGTTCTAGAACATTCAGAGGAAAAACAAAGCCAGAGGTGCAGCCATGCAGACTGGGTCCATGTGGCAGGGACAGGAAAAAGAATGGGCACCAAAACAGAAGGACATGGAGAGAGGAGAGGGGCGAGAGAAGGACAGCTATCATCTGCTGACCACTTACTGCATGCTGGGCCCTGACCTAGGCAATGTGTGAACAATACTTTCATATTTTGTATGGTATATATACTGCTGGTTGCAATGCCAGATTTTTTAAAGGTATACAAAAGCAGATTTTTAAACTTTAAGAATAATGAATTTTTTGTCACCTTCTATTACGGTTTCTCACTTATGGTAGTAATATAAAGTTTCCTTTTAAAAATATTTTTAAAACTTTAAGTCACCTTGAGGAAAATCTCAAATGATAGCAAAAATTATAAAGGCAGTACATGTGTGCCTGAAATACAGGAAATCCAGTATTATCTCTTCTGATACTTGAAGTAACACAGCCTGAGGAAGGTGAATTTAGCCCCAGGTTACAGAAAAGGAAATTGAGGTTCTACACATGCACTCATACAGTCAGAAATTAACATCAGGCCTGTCTGACTCTAAAATGTATGGCTGAATTCAGCAGACCCTACTGCCCAAGACCTCCCTAACCATGACAGATGTGATCACTTTTGCAGCAGAAAGCCATGAGCAGCACTGTAGGTTCAAGATTCAACACCCATGAGACCCATGACCTTAGACAAGTAATTTATCTTCCATGACCCCATTTTCCTTATCTGAAAACGAGGATGGTAACAATACCTACCTTATATATTTGTGGTGAGGATGTGTTAAGAGCTTAGTAAAATGCCTGACACAGACAAAGAACCCCATAAATGTCCGTTACAATTGCTATGGTTACTGATATTAATAAGACTCTTCCAGGCTTTTAGACTGAGGCTATGGACAATCCTGGTGAGGTAAGCTTGAAAAATGAACTGGGCTGAGACTCCACCTTGGAAGAGGGCACCAGGACTTCTGCTGGGAACAGCTGGGACAAGCAGGTTTTGACCAGGAGTACTTGTGACACTACCCAGAGACAGGGCTCTGGAGCCAGTCTGCCTGAGGGGGACCAGTTACTGAACTTCTCCATGCCTCAGTGTCCTAGTCAGTGAAATGGGAGTAATGAGAATAGTTACCTCCTAGGATGACATGGTAAGGGTTATGTGTTAGCTTGTTTTACCAGATTCTCTTTTCTCTCTGAGAAAGCTGGTGATTGCAGTAATGTTGTCTGCTCAGAAGATCCTGGCACTGAACCAAGACCTCAGTGCCCACAGATGCCCTTGGTACCTATTGTGAACACTGCCCCAAGAAGGACCAGTGGCCTGGGAGCTCACTCAGATGTCACATGACAAAGGGCTCTGCCTCTGACCATCACATCCAGTGGGATACTTCTAATGTCCCTTCTCTTCCCCTCCCCCTTCCAGGGGACCCACCTTTCTGAAAAACATATAACCCCAAGCATTGTTTCGTTTCTCCAAGTCTCTTTATTTTCCTATTATTCTGCTGATCTCTACCTGGGCAAGGAGAGAGGAGAGGGGTAGGAGAAGGATGATACTTAAGAATGCTCAATTATGAGAAGCAACAAACATAATCAATAGACCTTGGATTGTGCTGCCAGCAACCTTAAACAGGAGGTAAGAAGAGGATCAAAGACTGTGGCAGGGGAAGTAACTTTATTTATGTTGACGTTGATCCCTAGAGGTAACTAAGAGGTTTATCCTCTTCTAAATTTCATGGCCAGTGTCCTGGTAGGTAGGCAGAAAATCCACAGCATAAGAAAGCAAGGAGCCATTAGAGTGAGGACAGAGGCCAGTGGAAGAAGTTAGGCTGACCACCAAGGAGGTGGCCCAGGTCCCTCTGCAGCTCTTGGTGTGTGCTTAGTTTCCCCTCAGCACTTGCATCCACCCCACCTTGAAAGAGTGTGTAAATTTGACCTGGGGCCCCTGGGGATATACTGCCAGCCTTTCTGCAGGACCCTGAGCATGTGTGAAGAGTGAGGTTTCCCAACCAGCTACCAGAGGGCCGGAGCAGGGGTGTGGTGCTGGCAATGGACCCCCAACTCAGGCTGTGGCTCATGAAGAAGATACGTGGGGCAGCTGAGTCAGCTGCCTCAGCCTCTCATGCTGCGACAGAGAGACGTGATTTTCAGGCTGCTGTCACTTGAGCTGGACCCAGGGACTCATGGTTACTCAGCCATGGGCACCCATCTGACTTCCTCGTACCCCACAAAAATCTGCACTGGGACCAAATACTATCTCTTGAAAAGCAAAATTATTTTTAATAATTCATTGGCTTACTGGGAGGTGTAGAATCCCAGCAGGACACTGAGGATTTATCAGAGGAGGAAAGGGAACATGTTTGGCAGGCTGCATTGCAGAGCTGAGGACAGAGCAGCGCCATGGAGTAAACAAGTCCTGAGGAGAGAGGAGAGTCCTGAAATTAACTGTGATTCTGTGAAACCACAGGGCAAGTCACACTCATTAGGTCTTTTCCTCTCTGCATCCATGCTTGTCCCTGTTATAGTCTAGCATCCTCATGTCAGCCCTGGCCCTCACTTTAAACATTCAAACTGGATGTGATTGGGTCCCTTGATTGCTTAAAGCCTTTCAGTGCTCTTGGGTTAAAGTGTAAGACTCTTAAGATGCCTATAATTCCTAGCGTGATGGCCGCCCTACCTCCCCCGCTTCTTCTCCTGACGTGCTTCTCTTGCCCATGACTTCATGTCCAGCCACACTGGAGACCCAGCCCCTGGATCTTTGCCCACGCTGCTCCCTCCATCTGGAATGCTTCCTCCTATTTGCCTAGTTAATTCCTTTTCATTCCTCAAGCCTCAGCCCTCCCTGCCCCAACTGACGACTTTACCCTCTCCTATCACATGTCCTCGTCGGCCTCTGTGGGTTTTCTCCCTAGCACTTACTGTGCTTACTTATCAGTGTGAGTATCTGTTTAACAAATGCCTCCCTCTCCTCCTGAGAGACTGAATTACCCAACACCTGGCACGGGGTACATGCCCAATAAATATTTTTGAGGGAATAACTAAATAAGGGGATGAATGGATCGGCCAATAATAAATGATTACAGGACTTGCTTAAGGTTGTGCAGCTGGAATCTCAACTCAGTCCTGCTTAAGCCAAAACGTATGCTCTAGATAACTGTATTTTTGCTTGCAGTTTAAAAACTTGTTTGAATCTATGATTTTATCCTTGCATTTCAAGATTCTCCAAAAAGAAGAAAAATCACATCTCTCCAGTGAGGAGAAAAGTATTGAATGGACCAAGAGTCCAGGATTAAAGAGATTAGAAGTCGGTGTGGTCTGCTGGAAAGGCAGTGAAAAACAAGAACCAAGTAGACAGAACTCCAGGAGGATGTGGCCTGACCCTGACTAGCTGCTCCCAGGATCTAAGCTCAGATCAGTCCCTGTGAGCAGCCCTGGCAGCTCCCATCAAGGCAGCAGTGGCTGTGGCGCAGATCCTCAGCCCTGCCTCAGCCTGAATGAGGAAAAGGAGCCCCTTCCTCAAGGCATTCCTGCCCCCTGCTGAAAGCCATCGAATCCTACAGGCCATCTCAAGGCCTATGTGTGGAGCTCCCCAGAGCTGTGCAAAGCACAACCTGCTCGATCGTAAGCAGCAGCCCAGAGGGAAGAAAGAGCCATTAAATAAGGCCATGAGTGAAACTGAGAAACCTGGGAATTGCCTGGCCATGTTTCTTTGCAAAAAGAAAACTTCCCTGCTGGTTCGTCTCCCAGGAGAAATTTTGTAAAATTGTGTAAATTTTGTAAAGGAGAATTTTGTCTCCTCCCACGGCTTCTGGCCGTGCTCCTCCCTGCTCTCCCTCCCTGCCCTACTGCTGCAACTTCTAGCAGCACACTGCACAAAACCTCAGGCTCGTTCATTCTTTTGTTCCTTAAACATTTAATGCTCATCAATCCTGCAACAGGCTGTGTGCTGGAGGTTGGGGGAACAGAAATGAACAAAGCAGAGTTTTTTCCTCCACTAAATAGGGGGAAAAATACTGCTCTGCAGTACTGCCTTGGCTGCCGGAAGCTACCAGGGCAACCCAGGTTGCAAGTGTCCAAAAATGAGAACAGAAGGGAGTTACTCAAAGGTCACTCCTTCATCTAGACCCTCTCTCTTGAGTGACAGATATTCTATAGGAGTTCTGACCTCTTCCCAGGTTAAAATTCAGGATAAATTCCTAGCCTTGTTTGTTTTCAGCCACATGAATTTTTCTAACCCTCCCATGGGAATGGTGGCTGCTGGACAAGGGAGCCAGTCCATCCTCCAGCAGGTCAGGTGCTTGCTTCTTCTCATGCTCCCATGATGTGGCTTGCTGGCCTCTGAAGCTGATTGACTGGGGCAAGACTGACCAACACAGATGCAGGTGTGAGCACCCTCACGGGGCAAAGGACAGGACGTGTCCTCAGGAGCTTGCTGCTCACAGCTCCTCAGCCCAGCAGCCCCTGGGGCTGGAGGCTCATCGGACTAAAGGAACGAAGGCACACAGGTTCAGCAGCAGGTCCTACAGTGCTGAAAGCAGAGAAAAATGACCTGCCACCAACCATTAATCAACCATTTGATTTTTGTGGAGTTAGTCAGCCTGTCAGTAGTCAGTATTTACAGAGGGCTCACAGCACGTGGAATTGTCTGGGTGCTGAGAAAGAGACAGACGACCCAGGACTCATCTTTGACCCAGAGCCCACCCAACCCCCAGAATGTTCACTCTAACTCCTTTTTTTTTTTTTTTTTTCTAGAGACAGGTCTCATTTTGTGGCTCTGGCTGGAGTGCAGTGGCACAATCATATCTCACTGCTGCCTCAACTTCCTGGGCTCAAGGGATCTTCACACTTCAGTCTCACATGTAGCTGGGACTACAGGCACATGTCACCATGCTCGGCTAAGTTTTTAATTTTTGCAGAGACAGGGTCTCATCATCTTGCCCAGGCTGTTCTCAAACTCCTGGGCTCAAGCAATCTCCCACCTCAGCCTCCCAAAGTGCTGGGACTACAGGCATGAGCCACCATGCCCAGCCCTAGCCCATCTTCATAAACAGAATAGCTGCTCAGGAGCAATTGTAGTTGAGCATTTATTGGACAGGCAGACTTTGGGAAGACTCTGTTCTCTTTACTTAGAGGATAAATCACCTTCTTGGCAAATGTGGGTCTGATTTCAAGAGTCTCAGGAGGAGGAAAGAGCCATGAGGAGGAAAGAGAGGAAGCTAGCTTGGCTAGCTAGTGAAGGGGTCCTGGGGAAAGATCACCCACTTGTAACAATCCACTAACCTGTCGCAAGTGTGTCCAGCTTCTCGGCAGAAGTACCAGAATAGGAGGAAGACACCAAAGTAGGACAGAGGGAAGTGAAAGATATACTGTGATTGTGGCTGGAATCTTGCTCCCAGGAAGAAAGACTCTAAATTTTTTAAAAAATCAAAGCTCTTGCAGGAAAACTCGCAACAATACTCCTTACTCTCTCAAAATGCTCCAAAGTCTAAAAATATGGAACCTACTTTTCTAAGTAGCCTAAACAAGTCAACGGAAATTTATCTTGGAAGTCAAGAGATTAAAATGATGATTTGTCAAGTTCTTTTCTTCCTCCATCTGACCTCACCATTCCTAACCTATTATTTTCATGGGAGGAAGGAGCCTCCTTTTTTCTCTGTGGGAGGAATGGGTTGTGCAGAATTCCTCATGTTGGTGCAGAAACACTGCATTGGTGTATGTAAAAAGCCTCAAGGTGGGGAAGGTAGAGGAGTCTCAGAACCACAGGCACCATGGCAGTGAAGGGTGGCATGCATTGGTGAGAGGGGGCAGTGGGAAGGAAATTACAATTCAGGGAGCAGACTACAGTTACTATTTTTGGAGAAGGTCTTTGTATAAATATTCTTAGCATACATGTTGAGATTTTAGGGGCATCACTAGGCTTCCATGTGCCTTCAGGTATCTCTCAAACTTGTCTTTCATGCTCCCATGGGGGGGCGGGGGACATTGTTTCAGACAAAGGTTTTATAACTCCAAGAGCCCCCACTTAATGTATTAGTTTCCTGTTGCTGCTGTAACAAATTACCACAAACTTAGTGGCTTAAACCAACACAAAGTTACTATCTCATAATAATTCTGTAGGTCAGGAGTCTGACAAGGGTCTTGCTGGGTTACAAATTCTGCATTCCCGTCTGGAGGGGTTAAGCAAGAATCCATTTCCTTGCCTTTTCCAGCAGCCAGCACTCCTTGACTTATGGTTCCTTCCTCCAAATCTTCACAGCCAGCAGTAGCAGGTTGAATTGTTTCACTTTGCATCACTTACATCTCCTTTTCTACCTCCCTCTTCTACTTTTAAGGACCTCTGTGATTAAATTGGGCCCACACACCCAGATAACCCAGGATAACCTCCCTATCTTGAGATTGGCTGGTTATCAGCTTTAATTTCATCTGCAACCTTAATTCCCCTTTACATGTAAGATCACATATCCACAGGTTCCAGGGATTTGGACATGGACTTCTTTGGGAGGCAATTTTTCCATCAACCACACCTAGCATGCATATTTGTTAGCTGGGACCAATAATCCTAAATTATAACATTAAATAATGTCCACTCTGAAGAATACATAAAATGAGCTCCTGAGGCTTTGGCCAGGCACATTTTGAAAAGAATGAATCAAAAACAGGTCATCTTATTGAGTACTTAAAAGGCTGGAGGTCCTAATGGGGACCGAATGCTTAGTGTGAGGAGGTGAGGAAGGAAACAAAGAGTAGGTCCATAAACCTACTTGCCCTGCTCTTTATTTCCAGTTTCAAGGATGCACAAAGATGTTTAACCACGAAAGCTTTAAACCACCCATTCTAAGGTTCTCCACACCTAGGCAGCCTGATTTCCTTCCCCCTTCATGGTATCTTTCTGCTTCGTAATCTCTGGACCAACGAAGAGGACAGAGCAGGCCTTGACAAAGCATTTGGCAGTAGTAACTGCCAGTGGGACCAGCAATGTTTCTCAATGTGTGGCCCACAATTCACCTGTATCAGAATCCCTTGACCCATTTTATCAAATTCTGGGAGTAGGATCCAGGAATCTGCATTTTAAAGAGTTCTTGGTGATGCCAATGCAAGCTAAAGCTTGATGACCTCTAATTTCCTGTTCCGTAATCTATGACCAGACTCTCCTAGCTTTTAGCAGGTCCCACAATTTGCCTAATCAACGTTCTATCGCTACTGTGATTCTCAGACATAAAATATTTTTAACAGCATAACTTTTGTTCTCCTGCCTAGAGAGAGAAGAACAGACAGCATATTTCAGTTCATTTCTGTGGTCTGTAATCGGGAATTCTGTAATATATCTTAAATATTAACCAAAAAGATGAAAACTGATTGATGCATAATTCATTAGTGGAGCTATTAGGCCGAAGTACCTTTCATAATTTAACAAATTGACCCATAAACTATTAAAAAATTACACAAGAAACAGTATTGATTTACGCAGCTTGATTCTGGCTGTGAATAAATACAGTATAAAAGGAATACAATATTATATCACTGCTGATAAACTACCAATCCCGAACAACTTACCTGGGAATTAGAGAAAGCACTTCTTAGAAATTAAAAATCTGAAAAACTTAAAAACGGGTTTAAAGGGGAAAAAAGGCAGAAGTCTTAGAACAAATTTAAGATCAGATTGGTGTTTTTCATTAGCAATTGAAATACATAGGCTGGGCGCGGTGGCTCACGCCTGTAATCCCAGCACTTTGGGAGGCCGAGGCGGGTGGATCACCTGAGGTCTGGAGTTCAAGACCAGCCTGGCCAACATGGTGAAACCCCATCTCTACTAAAAATACACAAATTAGCCAGGCATGGTGGCATGTGCCTGTAATTCCAGCTACTCGGGAGGCTGAGGCAGGAGAATTGCTTGAACCCAGGAGACGGACATTGCAGTGAACTGAGACTGCACCACTGCATTCCAGCCTGGGTAACACAGCAAGACTCCATCTCAAAAAAAAAAAAGGAAAAAAAAAAAAGAAATTCATAAATGTTAACAGCAATCTGAATTATTACTCAGAATAAAAAAGAACAAAATGTTAGTTTCAAGATAAGAATATTTTCATATATGACAATCTTTTACTTTTCTCCCTTTTGACTGTATCATTTTAATTACCTTTGCAAACTTTAATAAAATCATTAGGTAACCTTCTCTTTGAGAGAAGACAATTTTAATGAAAATTTTAATTGCATAAGTATTAATAAATAAATACATCATATAAAATAAAAATGTCATTACTGTGAAGGCTAACAGCCTCTTTGACCATCTTCCCAATTAATCCAATCCCTCCTCCTCTCCCCAGAGGTAAGAGCTGATAGTGGTTTGTAATATATTCTTCTATATCCTATTCCATATGTTTACATGCATGTGTCCACAAAAAGCATTCAGAATTGTTTGGAGCATTTTTAACATAAATAATATCATACTATACACATTCTTCTACAACTTAACTTTTTTCTCCATTATGCCTCAGAGAATTCTTCTCATGTATAGTGGTAACTGTGTGCCAAATTTTGTTCTAAACTCTGGCACATATTATCTAATTTAATCCTGATAGCAATCCCTTGAAATAGGTATTATTATCATGGTTTCTCAGCTAGAGCAACTGATCTGGGTTTCCAAAGCACAGGGAGTAGTAAAGCAACTTGCTTCCACAATCACACAGCTTGCGGTTGATGTAGAGCTAAAAATTATAAACCTCAAATAATTTAAATTATCATTGATCTAAATTGAGACAAGAAGTCATCAACTTCAATAGCAGGAGCCCTCATATGATATAAGTGCTTCCCAAATTCATGCAAAGAATTAACAATTAGGCTTTGTTTTGATAGGTTAGACAGAAAGTTAGTAAATATTTAAATTTTGGTGATCATAAAAGTCAAATAAATCTGTAGTTATTTTGCATCTTCATGGCATACATTTTAAATTCTTAGTCTGTTTTCTAAGAAAGGCAAAGGGCTTTAATAAAGCCAAGGACTTTGACTTATAACCTTGAGATCATGAATACTTGTTAAAAATTAAAATAAAATTTGTCAGAAATGTACTGTAGAAACTGTCACCCTGACCTCAGGATGATTTACTTCTGACTCTGACTTCACAGATCTGGTTCTAATTAACTCAATAAGTGCAGGTCTACTTTAAATTATGAACATAGCTAAAGGCACTCTTCCCTTTAAAAAGTTATTTCACAAGTAAAATCAAACGATTCTAACATATTAAATTTAAAACATAATTTGGATTCTCCATTTTCTTCAAAGTTGAAGAGCTATTTTTAAACATAGACAGTCTGGACTCTAGAGTTAACACCCATTACACAATGGCACAACTATATCTACCCCGTTCTTTTTACCTGCTGTCTGATATTCCACAGGATGACTTCTGCCACAGTTTATTTGGACATTGATCTACTGACAGTCATTTAAATGGTTGTTAACACTTTGCAATTCCTAAGAGTGCTGCAAGTGCAATATACCCTTTCCATCGTGCTGCTACACAAGTATTTCTCCAGAGCAATGGTTCTCAATGTGTGCTCCCCAGACTAGCATAGTTGCCATCAGCTGGAATGAATTAGAAATGCAGACTCTCAGATTCACCCCTAGACTTGGTGAATCAGAAACTCTGGGGATAAGACCTGGCAATCTGTGTTTAATAAGCCGGGGCGGCGGGTGTTCAAGGTACCCTTAAAATGGAGAACCATCACACTAAAGATACAAAGTGGTGCAACTGCTGGAACATAGTAAACCCCATCTTTGAATGCCAAAAATTAAACTTCCCCATAGTATCAAGGGTAAAGATGAAATGTCAGAAATGTTAGGAGTTAAATTTGACTTTTTAGGAAAATCTTCTTAGAGTTAGGAATCCATTAAACTTGTCTAGGAAAATCAAGACTAGTTTCAGAACTCAAATATGTTATCTAACAAAGCGTATATTAGGGAAAGTAAATTTGGACTTAAACTTTAAAGATTAATATAATGTTAAAGAGGTTTTCATGGATCACAGTCTGAGGTCTTCTGACACATGAAGAGACTAAGCCCACAAAGGTTAAAAATCTTTTCCAAACTCACTGGGCCGGTTAGCAGTAGTGATAATGGGAACTTTGGACCCTGGCCCTGGTCCAGTCCATCAAACATACCACTCATATTATGCTTAATCAAAGAAAGCCTTTAAGAAAGGTTTTACCACAACCTTAGAAAATCCGAACACACAGATTATCCTGAAAGTGATTTCAAAAGGAGCAAGAACTGCACGTTTATTTTAGAAGAATGTTGCTGAAATCAAATGATTCTAAGGTAAAGAAAATATTGTCATGAACAACTTCAATGACAATCTCATTGTCTTATCCTTTAATTGAACATTTTTATTCAAAATAAAATGTTTGCAAAATAAAATATATTTATTGATGTTTAATATTATAATATGAAAGAGAAATTTTTAAGTGTACCTACATTCCTAATATAACACTTGTCTTTATATTTCTGTGTAATCTGTCCATTCTCTATACATATACATCTATTTTCACCCAGTGTGATATAAGGCACACAAGTATTCTGCATTTTCTTTAATATTTGGAAAACATTCTTCTGTGTTTGCCATGTTGCTACATAACATTCATAGTTAACTCATGGCTGTTTAATAGCCTATGAGATATGCCATGATTTATTTGGCTGCTTTGGGACCTGTAAATGGTCTCAGATATCCTTATATTATAAACAATACTACAATAAACTTCACGTGACACACATTTTTCCTTCTTCTTTTGAATTATTTCCTTTGGTTAAACTTCAAGGGGCTGACTATGAAGTCTCTGAGCACAGATGTTCATGGTTCTTGATGCCAAATTTGCTCCTCAACGTCCCAGCAGAATTTTCACTGGGAGCCCCCACAAAAGTCTCACACCAAGTGCTTATCCCAAGGGGATAAAGACAAAGTCAAAATTAAATCAATTTTAACAGAAACTAGGCTTCAAATTAGGAAAATTAGACCCAAATTTAAATTAGACCCAAAACGCTTCCCTAGATTCACACTCTCAATTATCTACCTTTAACTAGGTTCAGTACGAAGAATCCTTCTCAATAACTTGACAAAATATAAATACAAAATGGGTATATAGTTCCTGACTTATCAACTAGTATGAAATTTAATCAATTAGCTTCGGACAACCTTCATTGCTCAATTTGTCCACCCGCAAAATAGGAGTGAATGTATTTGCCTATCTTGAAGAGGAAATGTAAATAAAAATGAAGCAAGATTGATGAATAAATACTTTCAGCTTTTTAAAATTCAGCTTGATCATCACCTTTAAGGACCATTCAAGTCTAACGGAAAGCCATGGAGTTGCTGTCAGAGACAAGATGGTGGCCAGATTCTAGGGTGTGCTCTCTGCCCTGTCAGCTCAGAAAGCCTGCTGCTAAAAGAGTCTATGGGCGATTCATGACCTGAACAGAGGTACTATTTTTTTTGTTATGAATGAATTAGAACTCATTCATAACAGAAAATAGTTTGTGAACCAATTATTTATAACAAGAAATAAATCTCCCAGGATACTGGAGTGATCTGGCCAGCGTTTTATCCCCCTATAGGTAAAATCTTCCAAGGAAGCCAAATTATAACGAGGACAAAGGCTGCGTGTTAAGCATGGAATCAGACTCTGGGAGTTGGTTCTATGACAAAAATGTTGGATAGCTTCGGGCTCTGCAGCATCCACTCAACCCAGATGTAGAACTTTTGTCCTGGTACCCAGGACAGCCTCTCCAGTCAGCACTTGAATGGCACTGCCAAGGTCAACCTCTGAGAATTCTCCTTTTCCTTGCTCCTATGCTGGCCATCCTCCTACTGAAGGACATTTTTTCCTTCAGATATGTGAATAGCTTAAATCCAGTTCCAGTTAGGTTTTGTTAATCTGGGACCAATTCCATCTCCTCAGAGATGACTTTGCTCTTATCTGTTATGTGTTAATTGATGGTCCACACTCAGCTTCATGAGTTGCCAAATTAATGGGTTACCTCACTGTCACTTCCATCTTACAACTACAACAATGCAAAAATTAATAACTCACAAAGAGTTGTCAATCCAGACCTTGCCAGACTTGGTACTTCTCTAACTAAGGCATTTGAAATGAGCACAATCATTATTAGAATGTACACAGGTTCTTCTAAAAATACCAAAACAATTTCCTCTGTTTAATAAGATAAACTGCAATCCCTGAAACCTTATTTAAACTATAAGGTTACTTGGCAAATCTTTTCTTCGAAGTTTCTAAGTAGATTTTAGCTCAACTCAATCTTGTTAAATTTTAAAAGATCCTGAATCAAATAGATTCAAACTAATGAACTTTGAGTACATTACTCCATGAACTGAAAACAAAAACAAAAACTGGTAAAAAGATGGATTCTCCCTCTATTGCCAGAAACATGTCACTTGCTAGTAACCTTAGTTCTCTAACCAGAATGTCACTATGCACGGGAACTTAACCCAAGCTGATTTCAGCTGTTTATCAGCTGTTTTCCAAGATTATCCTGCCATTTGCTGCAACTGGATGAACCTGGAGGACTATGCTAAGTAAAATAATCTAGACACAGAAAGACAAACATAGTACTGTATGATCTCACTTACATGTGGAATCTAAAAAACATGAACTCATAGAAGCAGAGAGTCGAATGGTGGTCGCCAGGGCTAGGAGGTGAGGGACATGGGGAGATGTTGGCCAGAGGGTACAAACTTTCAGTAATAAGGTGGGAAAGTTCTAGCATCTAATGTGAGCATGGTGACTATAGTTAATAATGCTGTATTGTCTACTTCAAATGTGCCAAGATAAACAAATTAAAGAAATGAAATTATGATTAAGTGCTAAGAAGAAAACAAACAAGAAGCCGAGATGGAAAAACCATGGCAGAGTCTATTTTAACTCGAATGGTTAGGGAGGGCCTTGCTGAGAGGCTTGTGTTTAAACTGAAAACCGAAGGTTTGAAGGATCAATTCTGTGAAGAGTAATGAGGAACATTGCAGGCAAAGGAAACAGCATGAGGTGGAAAAGAGTGTGATGTGTTCCAGAAACTAGTGGAAGGCCAGGACTGGATTATAGTGAAAGAGGGGGAAAGCAGATCAGATAAAAAGAGGTAGGCAGAAGCCAGGCCATGGTGCCTTGTAGATCATAGAAGGGTTTCATTTTGTTCCAAATATGAAAAAAGGACAGGGATAGTGTTTAGCTGGGGAGTGGTATGTTTTAGCAGATTGTGCTGGAGGCTACATGGAGAGTTTGGATGAAAGCAGAAGCAGGGAGCTCAGTGAGGAGGCTACAGCAGTGGTCCCGGTGGAGATACTGGTGACCTGGACAAATAATGTGACAGCAGAGATGGAGAGAACAGAAAAGATTTGAGCTAAATTTTTGAGATGAACTATCAGAACATACTGTAATTAAATAGTAAGTGGATTTGGTAAGAAAAAAAAAGAAAGAACCATATCAAAACATCATGCTGAAGTGGAAAAAACCAAAACAAAACAAAAAAAACCCTTGACATTTCATTTTACAGAAAAGAATCAGAGGCTCAAAGGGTTGGAGTGATTGATTGGCTCTGAGATTTGGGACTGATTCATAGCAGAGCCAGGACAAAAACCCAGTCTCCTAGCTCTCAGCCTAGTGGTCTCATTTCCCTTTCTTCTCCCAGAGCAGCCAAATCATCTTCATGGCCGCAGCCAGGCAGGAGGATGAGAGCATGGTAGCCACGCTCAGGGCATTTATCCTCCCCTCCATTCTCGTACCTTCTGGATGCTCTAGTCACATGGAAGGTTAATCATTCCCTACCCACCACTGTAGACAAAACCCTGTATTTAGCCTTTGACATGGACATGGAATACAATGCTGATGGAAAAGACTCATTGTGAATTCCTTTACTAGGTGACAGATGCTGATCTTAATGCTTTGCATATACCATGTCATTTAATCTTTACAACACTCCTCTGCGATAGGTACTAATATTAAAGTCATTCGTTTGATTAGTAAAATGAGGCACATAGAACTTGAATCAGCTTTTTTCCTAAGCCCCATGCCAACAGTACCACTGTCCCTTAGCCATCCAGCTTTGAGCTGGGGAGAGCTCAGGCTCCTTGATGCCCACAGCTTCTATTCTGCCCTACTTTCATTACCCGTTGTATGGTGGTGATACTTTCTTTTTCAGCTACATGCCAGGAAGTTTCTTTGTGGGTAATTATATGGGAATAATTAGTCTTTATGTAAACATTACCTTGGAGGATATGAAAGACCTAACTTTCAGGCAGCCAAAGAACCCAGGAGGCTGCTTGTAATCACTCACTAGGTTTCATCGTCTCTAGAAGTAATTAGAGATTTCAACCACAAATCACCACTTCAATTGGGTCTATACACCTTACCTTCTTCCAAAATTATAATAGCAATTTTCTAGGGAAAGATTAAGGAAGAGGGGCAGATACCCTGTGGTTCTGTTTTCCTGCTGGAGGTTTTCTTATAAGGAGCAAGAAGGGCATGCTGTCACCCCGGGAATAGATATTGTGGCCTAATCACAGCCCTCTGCATCATGGGACATGACTTGGGACATGGAGTTGGGAGGGACACTACAGAGTCTTAATTTAGGCTCTTTTGGTTGCGTATAACAGAAACCCACCACAAATCACCTAAACCAGGAGAACGGGATTGGAGTATTTCATGGCTGCAAGAAAGGAAGTATAAGCAGACCTCAAGTAGGATTCATGCCTAGAACTGGAAGTCATCAGCATACTCTCTTCTTATTTGCCATAAATTCAGTGGTGAACACAGTTATGAGGGTAACAGAACATCTCAAGGTATGTACGTATATATTCCCTGAAGCCCACACTGCCCTACCACACCCTCTGTCATCTCCAACCCCACCACTATCACCATCACTCTCCAAAATGGGGTGTGTTGCTATGTGGCAACTACCCCAAGAGTTAGTGGCTTAAAACATCAACCATTTTATTAAATTTCATGATTTTGTGAGTCAGGAATTTAGGCAGGACTTAGATGGGTGATTCTTCTGTTTCATGTGGTTTCAATGGAGGTCACTTGGTGGCAGTTATCTGGCAATGGGCTCATTTAGGGACCCAAGACAGCTTCATTCACATGCCTGGCACCTTGGTAGGATTGCCTGGAAGACTGGCCCAGCTGTGACTGTCAAGTGAGCACCTACCCAAGACCTCCCACCATGGCAATCTTGGGGTAGTCAAATTTCTTACCCGGTAGCTCAGTACTTCCCAGAAACCCAGATGGAAGCTGCAAGGCTTCTTTTGATTTAGCTTCAGAAGTCTCAGAGCAACACATTGACCATATTATGTTAGTGAAAGAAATCATTAAAGCCAGCTCAGATTCAAAAGATGGGGAGTTAGACTCCATCTCGCAATAGGAAGAACATCAATTAACCTGTGGCCCTCTTTAATCTACCATAGGCAGACTGCTAGACAAGTATCTACCAACTTAAATATTTACTGCTTGCTTAAATCCAAGGGAAAGATAAATGAGAAGTAAAACATCAAATGATTTAGGGGACTCAGGGGACAGAGCTTCAGAATGGGCAGTTACAGGACTTATCTTTTGGGTGGTTCCTATGGGAGACCTAGCCCCACCAATCCTGCTCATTTCACTGATGGCGTGATACCTTTAAGAAGCGTTGAAAAAAGGATTATGAAGGAAAATCTGTAAAAGGAGGATAGGAATAGTATATCTATTTCACAGGGTTGTGGAGATTCAATAGATTTTATATACGTAAAAAAGTGCCTGATACATACTAAGAACCTTATAAGAATTCATTATCATCATTATGCTTGCTGGACCATATGAAAATATTTCCTAACCCTAGCTAGGCATCAAAAGTTAATGCCTCAGAGACTGACTTTTCAGGACTGCAGAGGGAAGGAGAAATGTGGTTTACAACCACTTGACTCCATTTATATGCAAATTACTAGCAGTAATTCATTCAAGATTCTCAAAGTAAATAACTTTCAGCTAATGTATTCTCTAACCAAAACAATAATGTCATTTTAAAGCTCTCAGGTGCTTGTCCATGAGTCACAAGAGTTTATTACATAAAGAGTTGATCATTGAAGTGAGTATTTTGGTGACACTGACCACTTTTCTTGCAATTCCCAGAGTCCCAGAGAGGCTTGCTACAATCCTACATAGCAGGAACAAGCGGCTTCCCCTCCACTGGCAAAGCCATTGATTGATAGGGCTACCCTGATATCAAACCCTACCTCTTTTAGTAAGCTGGAGGAAGTTTCTGCTTCTTAAGAAGTAAACTATTGGGATTCCATCATTAGGCTTTCAGGACCCCACACGTTCCCAGATGCCTTAGCTTCATTCTTTACTTCTACAAAGAAAGACCACTCGTTGGAAAAGCTCACACAATGCTTTTGTATGGGACACCTGGAGCCTGTTCTAATACACTACTGGATTGGTTCCTTGGAGCTTGGACACTACATAACCTCCAGTAAATGAGATGGGGATGTTGGCATTGTTAAGGATGGAGTTGAATTCAGAAAAATGGAAATGGTAGAATAGACATACTATGTGAGACCTGAAAACCCACCAAATGAATGTAATCTAGATGGCCCAGAAAACATTCTCTGCATTAAGCCAATAAAGAATGCATGGCAGAGAGGAGCCCTAAAATATTTGAGAAGCTTGGTTAGATGTCTTTCTGAAGTTTGTTGTTGAAAATTGAAAAAATGTGCCATTGAGATGGGCTCTATAAATAAGTAGAACTAAGAGGATTCTGGAATGGCAAATGGTAGTGCATAATTGTCAGAGGCGAGGTGAATGTCATTATCACACTGGTCAGCAAGACTTAGAGCAGCAACAGGGTGCCTTGAATACCAGGGACCTGTAGTGATCGTAGTGTTGCAAGGAGGGAAGGTGGATGAGAGCAGAGCAAAGTATTACCTGACTTGTACAAAATGAGAGAGCAGGAGTGTAGAAACCTGCATGAGTTCAATAATTAGAAACTATGGTCTCTCACCTCATTTCCAAATCTAAGTCAGTACGGAGACTTAGAACCCACTGATTTAAGGTAAGGTTAGGTCTGCTTAGGAAGGAATCTACAGCAACAACACCATAAATAAAATAAATATTCCTGCTAAACCTTCCCCAAACGTACATGTGTCCACTTGCTAGGGCAATGATATACTGGGGAAAGGGAAATATCTAGGTCTGTGCTACTTGAAATGCAACTATATTCTTTGGAAGGATTGGGGGCAGAGGGAGACCAGATTCTGTTTATAGGTGTATAATCACTTCTTAATAGCTAGCAGAACCTTCACATTGATTTCGTGACCTATGAAGTAATAAGAGTCATTATAACAGGAAGAGTTAGGTGGATGCCCCTGAAACTGTTCTCACACCTAGCCAAGATAATGAACCAGAAACAATGTCACATCCCAAGTGGACTTGCAGAACTTAGAGACATCATTGAAGACTTATAGCACATAGGGCTGGCAGTCCCCATCAAGTCACCTGCTTGTTCCCTGCAAAAACCAGATAGATCATGGCAGAGAACTGTAGACAACCATGAACTTAAATGATGACCCAAATTTCAGTAGCTGTGCCAGACGAAGTGTCTTCACTAGAACAAATCAACTCAGCCTGTGACACTTGGTATATAGACACTGTCTGGCAAGTACATACTTCTCAACCTTTATCAGTAAGGAAGATCAAAAGAGGTTCACGTTTTTCACGGAAAGGAAAGCAGTATGCGTTCATTGTGTCTTGTCTGAGGGCTCTCTCTCACAGTAGAGCCTGCAGAGACTTTGATTGTCTTGACATTCTGCAGACATCACATTTGTCCAACATACGGATAACATCAGTGCCAATTATACCTAGGGAGCAAGAAACAAACTAATCTGGATGCCTCAGTAAGACACATATGTGCTAAGAGGTAAGAGAAAAACCCCACAAAGATTAAAGAGCCTGCCACATTGCTAAAGTATTTAGAGGCAGAGTGACCTGGGGTGTGCTGGTTAAATCCTACCTAAAGTGAAGGACAAAATACTACAGTACTTTGTAATCCTGACCACTAGGAAAAAGATATAGTGCTCAAGGGAATTTTTTTGGATTTCGGTGCTCTAATTTATATAACTAGTGATTTTAAAACTGCCCGTTTTTAGTGGGGTTACAGAAAAAGAGGACTGCAGCAGATGAAGTGTGGTGCAGGCTGCTCTGCCACTTGAACCACATGGCCCAATGGATACATCATGAGCTAGAGATATCCACAGAAGCTGAGGATGGTGTATGTATCTAACAAGCCTGACAAGACCCAATAGGAGAATCTAGGGTTCTGGAGCAAGGCCATGCCTTCTGTGACAAAGAAATATTTGCCCTTTGGAGGAAAAAAAACCCTCCTGGAGAGCTACTGGGAACTGGTAGAAAGTGATTGACTACAATCCATCAAATCATATGGTCACCTGAGTGCAGGCGGTAACCCATCACTGTAGAAGCCGTACATTCAGGATGGTACATTCAGGATCAAACTCAAGCAGGTTCCAAAGGCAGAAATTAATTTTATCGACCACTGATCCCAAGTCTCATGGTACTTAACCTTTGTTTTACTGACATCTCTCCTCCTATTGCACCAATGGAAGAGGAAGATTCTCAGGCCGGGTTCATAGACAGGTCTGCTCAGTAGATAAGTGCCAACTATAAATGTGCTACTTCTGCTCTAAACCCCCAGGCAGGAGTGGCCCTGAAAGACAGTGGAGAAAGGAAATCTTCTCAATGGACAGAACTGGGACTACAAAATGTGGTGGTTCACTGTGTGTGGAGGGAGAAGGGGTCTGAGGTACATATATACCTATACTTTTGACCAGTGGCAGTTGGTTTGGTTCGTTGGTAAGGATTCAGGGAGGAGCAAAAACGAAAGATTAGACAAAAGAAAGTCTGGAGAAAGGGCATGTGAATAAACCCACAGAACTATACAAATCTTTGTATCGCACATTCATGCCCATCAGTGGGTGCCATTCTGAGGAGACATACTCTCTACTGGGAGTGATAAGAGTTCTCCGTGGTACCAAAAAGATGGCATCACTCACCAAGGCTGATCTAGTTGTTTCACTATTAAAAGTCAACCTGCTACTGAAAAAAGCCTGACACAAAGTCCTTTCAGAGACAGGTCAACCACCTCATGGCATGGGAGCACTTCTACTCTGAAGGGAGCTGTGATCTGTACATAATAGAATTGACACATACTTTGGATATGGGTTTGCCTTCCTGCCCACAGTGCCTATGCCAGCCCCACCACCCAAATGCTTACGTAATATCTGCCCTATCTGCATGGTATCCTGCACAATATTGCTTCAGACCAAGGGACCCAATTTATGGTGAAGAAGTTGGGCTAATGTAGACATGACCGTAGGATCTTCTGGTCTTAACGTCATCTAACAGAATGGTACAAATGACTTGTTAAAGGCTCAGCTGTGATACCAGCTCAGGCACACTAACCTACAGGGTTGGAGCACCGCCTTCCAAAGTGCTGTTTATGTGCCAGACTAATAACTAGAATATACTGGTAAACAAATTAAAAGGTGCAAGTAGTTTTGGTCTCTATTACCTTATTCACAGTGAACCATTTATAGAATTTATGTTTTCTCACCCTGCAAACCTAAGCTCTTACAAAACATACATCCTGATTCATGGAATTGAAAATCAGGGGACACAGAATAGGTTCCACTGAGTCTGAAGCTGAAACTACCTCTTGGTCATTGTTTGCTCCTTTTGCCTCTAAACCAACAAAGAAAGGAGATACTGTACTGGTGGAAGTGAGTAGTCCTCATTGCCAGAAAGAGCAAGGGTTGCTACCATACAATGGGAGCATGAAGGAGTATGTCTGGAACCAATGGGATTCATGGGACATCTCTTGGTCTTATTAACTGTCATACTGTGAAAAGACAATTGCAACAACCACGGCTGGACAAAAGTAAGTCAGATGAGGAATCCATCCCTCAGAGATGAATGTCTGGGTCAATCTACCAGGCAAGCAACCTATACCAACTGAAGGCTGACTGAGAGTGAAGAAAATGAAGATTGGGTCACAGCAGATGGAAGTGTGGATATTAATTACGACCTCTGAAAACAACCGCAGCAGCAGAGACCACAGCTTGTTCACTAAACCTGAAGTTTGCAGATATTGTAGCTGGCTGGCAATTCAAAGGGTACTCTATGATAGACTGGACTTCATGTGAGAAAGAAAGGAGGGAAGACAAGCCAATATGAGTAATGCAAGAGGTGGACTATATTGAACACTTTATTTTCTCTCAGCCTCAATTCTTATTCCAGCTGCTGTCACAGTGACTGGTTCCACACAAGCCGCTGTCATGCAGAAACAACCTGGTAGTGCCTTGTCTTGAGCCACAAAACTCTTACTTCTCACTCCCTGCTTCAGGACTCCTCTGAAGCTACTAGACCATGCAAAGAAATCTACTCAGCTTTCATGCATGGACACCCCAGGAGTGCAGGCAACTTAATACCCACGTGGCTATCTTTGACCAGTGCAGGAGGGAAACTGTTAGATAAAGCCTTCCTCCTTTTGACCCCAGAAGCCAGTGCTAAGATGCACTTCCCAAGGTTCCTCAGAAGTGTCTTCAGAACTCAGTAGCAATCAGTAATAGCAGTAGCCAATTCTTTTATATGTCTTTGCATTGGCTTTCCCTATGAGGTGCTGGAGTCAGCTGACACTGACTCAGGGGAGCCAATTGTGCATATGTCTTCCCAGCTCCACAGTTAGCAATGGAAATTGGGCATGGTTGGAGCATTTACACTATGGAAAACAGTAAATGTCATAATCAAGGTTAATGTTTTTTCCAGAAAGTTGGCTGATAAACATTTACCAACACATGACTGCTTTATTTCCTTTCTTCCTCACCTCCTCTGTTCCTAAAACCTGATTTCTCCAATTCCATTACCAAATAAACTACCTGGACATAAGCCATTGTAGCAGACTCTGCTTAGACTAGAGTCTAGGCTAAGACAAATACTTTCCTTAGGGTGTTGTTATGAGGTTTAAAATGGGATCACGTTGTAATAATGTGACTATGGCCAAGCCTGAACAGCCTAGACCTAGAAAAACATACCTTCCTTAGATGGTTTTATTTTTCTCAAGGTCTCTTAAGGACCTTGAGACCAAGGTACTTGAAATTTTAGCTGCCAGGCACCCTGAGGCTAGAAACAAGGAGGGTGTTAGGATGGAGGCAAATGAGACTTCCTCCAGTAATAGTGCCTGAACGGGGTGACTTGGAAAGGTTGAGAGAAAAATGTTCTGGTGGGGTCCTGCTGAGGAAGGCTGGGCTTGCAGCATCTCTGGGCTGTTAGTGTGTTCCATCCTTCCAGCTTCTCTGCCAGGTATTATAAAGCCTGAACTCCAGCCCCAGCAAGAAGCAGCAGAAAGAACCTGAGCTGATTCATTGGTCTTGGTAGAGAGCAAATTTGAAGCATAGCGTGTGGCTGAGTCTGAAACCCCTTCTGACCTTTCCACCTGGTTTGTGGGCATACACATCAACAAAATGGCTAGGTGTGTTTGTGTACATGTATGTGTGGTTTAGGCGAAGAAAGCTGTATCCCTAAAGCTGCACTGTTCAAAATGGTACCTCCTAACTACATGCAACTAGTATTTAAATTTAAATCAATTAAAATTAAATAAAATGGTTAATTGAGTTCTATAGATAACTAGCCACATTTCAAAACCTAAATAGCTACATGTGGTTAGTGGCTATTGTATTGGACTATCCAGATATAGAATACTTCCATCATCATAGGAAGTTCTTTTGGAAGGTGCTTTAAAAGAGCTGTGTTATTTGGATCCCAGGCCTAGAGTGGTGGAACAACCATACCAATGGGGAAGGATTCTCCTCTATCCCCTACACCTGGAAGGCTGTTCTGCATCAATGGAGAAGGATTCTCCTCTATTCCCTACACCTGAAAGACTATATACATCAATGCAGAAGGATTTTCCTCTATCCCCTACACCTGGAAGGCTGTTGCCAACCCTCTGAGCTCCCTTCTCATACTGAGGCCAAAGACAATAGCCCTAGCCCTTGGAACCACCAGTGACACCTTGCTGGTTTCTGGTTTTCTGAGCTGGTTTCTTGTTTTCTGTCCTGTGAACACGTGTAACCAGAGCCAACCTACTGTACTTGAGAATTATAATATTTATTGATCATTTCCCACGTGGCAGAGACTGATAACACTGTTCTGATTCGACAAGAAAACATAGGCGAAAACCTTAGCACAGTCTCTGCCGTGTGGGAAATGGGTGCTTGCGTACTCATTGATATTACCCCCGTTTTAGAGATGAGGTAACTGAGGCTCAGGTAGGCTAGTCTGAGCGCCTTCACGGTGAGGCTGGGAAAAAGGCTGTTCTTGTGCTAATGGATGGGATTTCGTAGCCATGTAATTTGAATCTTTTTTTTAAATGACTTCATTCTCACCTCAAAAGAGTGAAGTGGGATAGAGGATGTAAGAGCGCAGAGCTAAGGAGGAATGTAGTACATGTTAATTTTCTTTCTCCATCCCCTCATGTTTTGGAGAGCTGCCATCCTGTCGGACTTTTATTATCCACGGTGGTAAATCAAACTTCCCAATTCAGATTCCTAACCCCAAAGGAATACCTTCAAAGACTGTACTTCAGCAAGATTGTATATAGTACAGAAAATAAATTCCACTACATTTGAAATAACAAACTTGTTACCAAATTATATGCCATTTAAGAGAGACAATGTCAATTCCGAGTTTATTCGGCAGCCGTTTCAGAGCCTTTTTATAAATGTTTAGCTAAAGTGCCGGAAACTAACAAATTTATAACAAAATTATAGTATTACTTACAAAAGTTTTTCGAGGTCTCCAATTGCCAGGTTTTTTGCAACTCAGAGACTGTCTTCTGCTGCATATCAAGTATGCTTTCTTGAGCTTCCACCACCTGTCAATCATTCTGAGTCCTTAATTAGGATTCTTCCAAGGAGACTCTGACATCCCAGAAAGTGACGCTTCCAGTCGACTCCTCACCCTCTTTCCCAGATCAAAAACCATGTCAGCAGACACGGTCAAAAGTGGTGCTTCCTACTTCGTGAGGAGATATTTTAAAGGGCAGATGTTTTAGCAGTGAGCGGGGGAGACAGAGTGTGCTTTGGAATGCTGAGTCGTCGGAAGCCAGGGCGATAGAAACTTGCTGTGCCTGACAAAATGGCTTCCAGAGCCCCACCGCAGCCAACAGCAACGGAATGTTCTGATGATGTTGTGTGGCTAAAAAGTTATAGGTATTGCCTCCTGAAAACTATATACTCATCCAAAACAGAGCCGGACGCTGCCGAAAGGGCTTCCAGGCACCGGCTGTGTCCACAGCTGTTCTGCTTCCCAACTTCCCTGATGAACCAGCATTGTTGTGTTGAGCAAGGGTTGTTCTATGTTGCCTCTGATTCGGAAAAGTCAACGAGAGCCAAGGGGAGGAATATGAGCAGAAGCAAAGGGCAGCTGGAGCTAGCCAGCAGAGAGGAGAGGAGCCAGCTCATGAGCGATAAAAGTTTGGAGTGGAAAGAACATGGTGCCAGAATTCAGAACACAGGTGCTACAGTCCTGGTAGGGTCGTTAAATCTCATAGCCTGTACTCTTTTTTTTTTTTTTAATTCTTTTTACTTTTTTTTTCTTTTTTATTATTATTGTTATACTTTAAGTTCTGGGATACATGTGCAGAACCTGCCTGCACTCTTATTTAAATGATACCCTTGCTTCTGGAGGACACACTGGCTACTCGGAAAGTCATGGCATTGGGTACCACCCCAAAATTATGTGGGCCTCACCTCCATTGAGTCTTTTTTGAATCCTAATTCAACCAGCCCCTTCTCTCTCTCCATGTATGGGAAATAGGTGGCTGCCAATCCTCACCGCCAGCTGCGGCTGGCCCTGTTCAAGGACTCTGTTTCCGGCACTGCTGTGGCTCCGCCCCCAGACACTGGAGGCTCCTGATGCTCTGGCTCTGCTATTGTTACCAAACCATCCTGGCTCTGTCTGCCCACGTGCAATGGAAAGCCAACACCAAGGCATCAGCTTTTTGTATAAAGAGAAGTTTACTGCAAGGCTGCCAAGCAAGGAGACAGGAGTCTGGCTCAAATCTGTCTCCCTAAGCTGGGGGCTAGAAGAGGTTTTACAGGCAGAGGGCAATGAGGCATAATCAGATTGGATCTTGCAATGAGGTGATGTCAGGAGGTGTGATCTGACTGGATCATATCATGGGGTGATGCCAGGGCTTGATCTGATTGGATCATGGATCATGCCTTGTGGTATCTGCTTCTTAATGAGGTCCCCATCCTTGGTCTGAGCACTTAAGTTTCTCCTGTGGTTGCATACTGGGTTTATCTGAGCATGCTGAGGTTACAAAACTTGAAACCTGGGGTTCATGGAAACTGAAAAACACAACTCACAACTTCCTTACAGATTAGTCTGGCTTTAGAGTTACAGTCTCATGGGCAAGAGCATAGGGACACCAGTCTTCCTGTCTTGGCATCACTGTGGCTACCTCTTTGCCACTGTCTCTGAACTTCAGGCTCATAGATATTTCCGTGAAAACAGACTTTTTTCCTCCAAATGTGACAACTCTCTCAGTCGGTGTTAGACATCTTAGTCTCATACGGGCATCATCAAAACCTCGGGTGACCATATCATTTATATCACATCATTTATGCTTCTGAGAGCACAGGGGAATTATTAATAAACCTGCAAGGATGACAGGCATAAACTTGGGCTGTCTCAGACAAACTAGACATATGTCCAGCCTCTCAAGAAAAGAAAAAACTCAATCACTCTGGCTCTGAGTTGTATCACCACCTCTGGGGAAAGCAAGCTTTTCAGGGGCCAGTAGGAGTAATGTATGGGGCACCTACTTGGGGTTCACATGCTGCCCCCTTTATTGAGTTCATTCTGAGTCTAGAAGCTTGGCAGAGTTCAGCCAGATGGCAGGGTGAGTGCCCTGCCTTCCTGGTAGTCTCTTCTTCTGCAAGGGAATAGGAGACCTTCACCCTCCTTTGTTCAAGAGTCCGTTTCTAGGGGCCTGTCACCCCAGGGTCTCTTCTCCAGCTTTCTCAGGAGGCCCCACATCATCAGGCAATTAGCTCTCTAGTGGGTATAACTGCTACCGCTACAACCATGGACCCAGCTGCAGGGCGGTCCTAGTGTCCAAAGCCAGAAGGAATCTACAAGATATGTCTCTTCTCAGTGGGAAAGGCAGGCTAGGAGATTCACTATGGAACTATGTTTCCAGGACAATTCGAAGCTTGACAGAGATGACAGGATCTGATATGTAGATTGGAAGCCTCTAGATGCCTATTTTGAAGAAAGGCAAAGAACAAGAAGACTGAGGGGAAGAGAATAAAATCAAATTTTATACACGAAGCAAAGTAGCAATTTCTAAAATGATGAAATGCCAATCCATGAAGCTCCTTCACCTAAAAATACCCCCAGTTTCTTTTCAAATGTCCTCACAACTGAGGTGAGAGGGTTTGGCAATGGGGAGGGAACAGGATCTAGCAGGGGACAACTCTGAAAGCAACAATCATCACTTTGTGAATCACTAATCCGGCTTAAGAAGAGCCGCTCAAGAAACACCCCCATCTTGTCTCCAGCTCCTAGGAAGCAGAAGGATCCCGAGCAGAAATGCCTGGGGCCTTGCTGGATGTTGGGCCACACACTCTCCAGAGGAAGGGTGGCCTCGCCACACTCAGGCGGAGGGCTCACACATTTTTCTTACCGTGGAAAAGAAAAAGTAGACAAGTTTTGTTTCCAAAGCTTAATAAAGTAAAATCCAAAAAGGAATTTCTGTAATGGTTTCATCTATATAAAAACTAGGTCGTCATCTGAGCAGGGACCCGAAGGGAACAAGAAGAAACGTAATATTCACATTATAGGAGTAGCAGGGTGGTAAAGATGATTTCCTCTATGTCTTCTTTTCCTATTATATAGTTATTTCCTATTGTATAATTTTTTCCATTACTTTTCATGGCAAAAACTGCAATTACTTTTGCACCAACCTAATAGCAGCTATAACATTAAGAATAATTTGGCCAGGCACAGTGGCTCACGGCTGTAATCCCAGCACTTTGGGAGGCCGAGGCAGGCAGATCACTAGGTCAGGAGTTCAAGACCACCCTGGTCAACATGGTGAAACCCTGTCTCTACTAAAAATACAAAAATTAGCTGGGCATGGTGGTGGGAGCCTGTAGTCCCAGCTACTCAGGAGGCTGAGAGAGGAGAATCACTTGAACCCTGGGAGGCGGAGGTTGCAGTGAACCGAGATTGTGCCATTGCACTCCAGCTTGGGCAACAGAGCAAGACTCCGTCTCAAAAAGAAAAGAATAATTTAACTGGATGAAGGGACTCTTGAACACTAGCCATTTCAGAAGAAAAGAATCCAATCTACACAGTGGGAATAGGCCTTGCAGGAGACTCTCTAGGCTCCTCCTGGGCCAAGGAAGCTGCATCTTTCCCATTTAAGCAAGAGCCAGAGGGTAGGATTGGGTTTTGGGCTGACATCTTGACAGTGGATTGTAACAGGATCACAGCATCTCCACTGTGTGACCAGATGAGGACCCCCAGATTCCTCCTGCCGGCTCTCTCAGAGCCATCTCTCTCAAGACCATCACAGAGAGAGAAGGACTGAGCTCTCCTTGACCTAGTTCCTTCTAGTTCTGCTAGGACCCTGGCAGAGTGATTACTTCCTCTTACTTTGGGAAACATGGTTCATCAGTCAAAACCTTGTCGGGTTGAATCCTACTAAGTGTGGCAAATTCTATTTCTTGGATCATGCTACATTTTGAAGCAAACTGTAGTTGCTATCCGAACGCTGGCCTTGACTCTATCTTGGGGTGAGAAGAGCAGCTGAAACCTCTGTGACCTTTTCCACACAGAACTTTGTGGGCTGGGAGAGGCTTTGTGCACTTCCACAGACATTTCTGTATTATAGGTTCTTTAAAAGAGCAGATGATAAATAGTAACTAATGAGTTTAAATGCTTCCTATGTCCCAGGAGCTATGCCGAGCAACATCATACATGATTTTGTTTACTCTCTCCCTATGACCTTCATGCCATCCCCATGCCATCTACTCCAACTCCTATACGACTTCCGATTGCTGAACTCTAGGGGAGAAGGTGCAACAATTATCCCCACTTCACAGATAAGGGAAGAGGAGCTTTAATAAAGAAATCTGGCCGGGCAGTCGCTCACGCCTGTAGTTTCAACACTTTGGGAGGCCCAGGTGGGAGGACTGCTTGAGCCCAGGAGTTTGAGACCAGCTTGGGCAACATAGTCAGATCCCATCCCTACAAAAAAAAAATAGAAAATAATTAGCCAGGTGTGGTAGTATGCACCTGTAGGCCCAGCTACTCCAGAGGCCAAGGTAGGAGAATTGCTTGAGCCCAGGAATTCCAGGCTGCAGTGACCCGTGATCGCACCACTGCTCTCCAGCTGGCGCATCAAAGTGAGACCCTGTCTAAGAAAAGAAAGAAAAGAAAAATTTGTCCAGGGTCACATTAAGTGACAAGCCAGGATGGGAAACCAGGCCTTTGCACTCCAAAGCCTGCTCTCTTAATCACTATGCATATATTGTCTCAAGCGAAAAAGAAGTCCTATGGTTGATATTCGGGAGATTTAAACTAAAGTTTTCTTTTTCTGTTGTTTATTTTAACTTCCCAATACTCGAAATCTGGAAGGGACCAAGAGATTATTTTCTACATACCCTTTCATTAAAGAGGAAACTGTCATATCTCTGGGCCTTGAGTCAATCTCAGCTCCGGAGAATTGTGAGTGGCCAGGCCAGGTTATGGGCCCAGTCTTGGGATGGTAAGGCTGGCAGGAGATTATTAATAGAAAAGGAATGTGAGAAAAACTGTTCTGGGCCGAAGCCATTGCTGCCTGACTCTGTGGTCCCAATCTCCATGAATACGCTCATTTCTCATTCCTCAGGGAAGGAAAGTGATTCCCCATCACCCACCAGCACCATGAGATGCTCACCCTAAAGAACTGGAGTCTATAAATAAAGCTGGTCACATCCATCAGAGAGGCTAAGCCTTCATCTGTCTTGACATATCAAACATCAGCAAGGCCAGAAACAAGAGTGAGGAAGAAGAGAGAGTGCTGCTGCCACCTCCTCTGACTCAGGATCTTACTCACTGGTTGTGACTGAGAGTCCACGTGTGACCAGACCCAAGCTTAACTGGATTCTTCTGCAACGAGGAGCCTCTCAGCCTAGGAGGTGGAGCAATGCTCTGCCTGTAGGCCTCTTGGAATCAGGATTACAGTCCATAAAAGAGGTGTCCCTTCCTGCAGCCCAAGTGGTCACCTTTAATGTAATAATAACAGCTGGCCATAATGGAGCATGTGCCATGGACCAGACACTGTGCTCAGAGCTTTACATGTACCATCTCATTTAATGTTTACAACAGCCCTACAAGGGAAATGCTATTACTGTTAGCATTCCCATTTTACAGACAAGAACACAGAGGCTTATTGGATTTGGGGTGGTAATACTGAATTTGACCATGATATGTGTTCTGCTCATTTCTTAGTACTGCTTTGTGTTCCCGGGAGACTGGCCTCTGTGACTGCATCAATAGGGCCTTTTTGCCCTGTGGTTCCAGTTGAGTTGGGCTAATGGGAGGCACTGGCTTGAGCTGCAAAGTCAGAAGAGAGGTGTGGCCATTTATCCCTCCTCCTCCCTCCCTGTTGAGCCGGTTTTACCACTGGCTGTATTCCTCCTCTTCAGCCACAGCTCCAGTTCTGTGGCCCCCTCCTATACGACAGGTCTCCCTAGCTTCAGACAACCCTGTTCCTGCTCCTTTTGTCCCTGAAGGCAGAAAGGTGACAATGGCTTCCCCTGCTGTTAGTCCCTGGGAACTTCACCATCCCTCGCTGGTTACTTTAACCTTCCCACACCCTTTGTTAAACTCTCTTCAGTAATGTTATTTGAGTATATCATCTCTTTCCTGCCAGGACCCTTGGCTGAGGCAGAAACTGAATTTCTTGCTCCAGTTAGCACAGCTAAATATGGTAAAGCTGGGATTAGGAATCTTGGCAGTCTGACTCCAGAACCCACATTTTACATCACTATCTACATTGGTTAAAGCACCAAATAAGGCCACCAATGACACGGAAAGAGGAGTCTAGCGCCTCATTTCAAATCCTCTGTCCTTTCTCAGATGCTACCATTTCGGCAAATAGGATCCATTGTCAGGGCTGTGTCCTGGACCTCACTTTATCCCAAGACTGTCAAGGTCGCCCCCATTCTCCCAGAATAGCCAGGGCCACTGTGAGAAGGACCTGTCCTGAGGCCCAGGAGCTTAGCAGGGAGACTTTCTGTAATTCAGACCAGGCACATTCTCTCACTTGTCATGCAGAGGCTAGCTGACCACAATCACCCCTCCAGTGGGATCTAGATATTGTTATATGGCACCTAACCTAGAACAATGAAAGCAGAACCTCTAAGGGTGGGGCCTGGGTGGGTTAGTTCTAAACACTCTTCTAGTGAGTCTAGTGTGCAGCCAGCTTTGGAACCATGGTACTAAACTGCAGGCAGATCAAATGTGATCTGTCATCATGACATGTCCCTCCCAAGCCTGTGGAAGGGGGTGGGGAGAGGAAGGAACAGTCATGTTTAAAAGTGAGGGAATGCTTTATAGTATCTGAAGCTGATCCACAAGCGCTTCCAAAGCATGCTGCCTTAGGCACGAAGCAGCCGCACAGCAGGCATATTCTATATGATAAGGTTTTTAAAAGGAGGAGAGGGCTCAAGTCAGCTGAGTCAAGCATATACTTGCTTCTATATCCAGTGTGTTCTCAATTAATAAATCCTTTGAAATGAGCCATATATAAACAAACACAGATCCTAATAAATCACACAAAGGTGAGCTCCTACTTGCCTGCCGTTAGAACCACATCAAAATTTCCTCAGTGCACAGCGTCCACGTGTCTCTGATTTAAGTTTGAAAACGATCTCATGCTTTCTACTGCTGTGCCTTCTTCTCTCTTCCCACCTCTGCCTCTTCTGTCTCTTCGACTAACTAGCTGTGCAAGCTTTCCTTTCTTCATTTACTAAATCTGGTAGACACTGGTTCTCAAAGTGTGACCCTGAGATGAGGAGCATCGGCAACCCCTGCGAGCATGTTAGAAATGCAGATTCTCAGGCCCTACCCAGACCCACTCAATGAGAAACTCTGGGGTGAGGCTCAGCAATCTGTTATATGAAGGCCTCCAGGTGATTTTAATGCACACTCAACTTAGGAACTATCGTTCCCAAATATTGTTATGAAGCTGATCTCCACAACCTCCTTGTATGGTTTCCTTTCTTTGATGGCCAGTTTTCTCCCCAGGATGTCCAAAGCCCTCATTCTCTCTACTCCCCACTGAAACATGGTAAGTTCTTAAGACGTTTGCACCTGCAGTTCCTTCTGCCTCGAATGCTCTTCTCAATGGCTTCGCCACATCCCTCAAGTGACCTCAGGGTATGAAGTAGTTGGCTCCTAATATTCTCTACCCGGCAGACGATGTATTTTCATTGTAAGACTAAATTACCATTATTATTATTTTATTTATTTGCAATTTTTGTCTCTCTCTCTTTCCCCTAAAATATAAGTTCATGAAGTAGAGCCCATATCTATTCACTTGCTGTATCCCCAGAACTTAACAACGTGTCCAGCATAGCCAGAACTGTTCATTAGCACTTTCTGTGAAGATGGAAATGTTCTATATCCACTTTGTCCAATATGGGAGCTACTAGCCATGTGTGGTGGCTATTTGGGCACTTGAAATGAGTCTAGTATGACTAAGAAACTAAATTTTAAATTTTAATTTAATTTTAATTAATTTAAATTTAAATAGCCATATGTAGCTACTTCCTACTGCACTGAACAGTGCAGTTCTAGACACTCAAAAAAAAAAATTAAAGCGTATTGAACAAATGAATAAATTCCTATCAAAGGCACTAAGAATGTGATTTTTTAAACTTGACATTGATTGGCAAATAATATTTTCGTTAACTCTGATTCATGCAATCATCTTGCCTGCAAAAAAAAAAAAAAAAAAATTCTTTTTTACTCTACTTTTGGTAGGAACTGTCTTTTTTTTTTTTTTAATAAAATTGTTTTCAAGTTTTAGCCAGCATTCTGGTAAAAATTTTTAGCTGAGAAGTGGAATGGTAAAGGTAGAAACTAAAGTATGTGAAATTAGCCTTCAAGGTGAAATTGAGTTCTTATTTTTATAGGAGTTTTGGGATAGAGGGACCAGAAGGAATGATCCACGATCTCTTCCTACTTCTAATTGACTCTTTTTACAGCCCTGGCAAGGCCGCCTATAAACTCCGGAACTGCAGGGGATGGAGGAAACCGTGTCTCCTCTTTAGCAGAAGAAATATGGTGAGGTGGAAGGGAGAGAATACAAGCAAAAGCACTTGGATTATAAGTCTTCTTAGAAAGTTATTTAACCTCTGAGTCTCAACTTCCTGACATAGAAATTGAGGTAATAATGCCTACCTCACATGGCTAAGTAAATCAAGTGCTTGGCATGCAGAATGCGTTAGTTCCCTTCTTTCATGGCCAAAATTTAACAAGTTCCAAGAGAAATCTATCTCCTGGGGAGGTATTTGGTCTAAAATACTCCCAGCCCTTGTACTTTTTGAGCACAAGTCAGCCTTCACTCAACCTTATCCTAACCCTGTTTTGCCTATTTTTCTGTCTTCTAAACTCTTAGATATATAATTTTACACTTGAGGGAATACTCATCATTATCTTGGTTAGTAATAGATGATTTGACATAGTGTAATCCCTTTTATCAGATGTACTTGAATATATTCACAGCCCAAACTTCCTTTTCTTTAAAATAAAAGATAGGCTAAAAATGAGATCCAAGGATCCTTCCAGCTCTAAAATTGCTATATCCTCTGGTTATAGAGTTTCTAACAAGGAAGCATGTGGCCTAAATGTGTCACTTCATTATTAGAAATATCATAGTACTAAATTAAGCTCTGATGTCCCAAAATATCCCTGCACTTTAATACCAGATCACAGTTTCTTCCCTTGCTTTGTACCCTAGCCTAGCCTGTCTTCTTCTCTCTCTCTATCTTAGTTTGTATTCTCCCAAAAACAGAACCTGAGACAAAAGCCTAAACACAGTAGTTTGTTTGGAAATGTGATCTCGGGGACCAGGAGTATAGGATGGAGGTGGGAACAGTGAAGGAGGGAAAGGATTAGTGAGGATGCATTATCAAGGTGGCCACTGTGACAAGTGACTGGCTCCAACAGGATTTCTGAGAAACTTGATAAATCGCAATTCAAAACTGTCTGCCTGAAAGAGGAAAAGAGAGCAGTTATTCATCAATCCTCATCCCTCTTGATGGACAAGCGTGGCCTCACAGATACCAACTCCCTTGTACTTGTGAGTTGTGCATGTCTTAGTATTGACGTGCTTCCCAAGGCATGCTGTCGGGACAGTCCAGCATCAGAGAAGTGAGAAAGTCACAGCACAAAGCTAGCCTCTGTCAGGCTGAACCCATGCAAAAGCTGGCTGACACCTGCACAGACCTGCTAACCACAGTAGTGGCAAGAGCAAGAGGATCTGGAGTGGTGTACAGGGAGGTACAATCCATTTCTTGTACTTGGTTTTTGTGTCCTTCTTTAAATTCAATCTATCAGAGAATCCCTTTCATGCTGGTGGCCAGCCATAATCTCTGCAAAGACTTAATTCAAGAGGGTTAGTGGAACAAGTTTCAGTTCTACTGTCCCAGCTGATACCAAGATCATAATGTTCTTCATCTTCCTCCTCCACCATCCACTTTAGACTTTTCTCACCCTTTATCAACGTCTTGCCTGATCCAGGTTGCTTGCTTGGAGGGTGACCTTGAGTGTGAGAATTACAGCTCAATCCACCAACGTGAGTCTCCTGATAAATTCCATACAGATCCTCTGGCTTTCCTGACATTCCTTACGTTGCTAATTAACAAACCTGAGCCTATCATTTTCTTCTTCTTCTTTTTTTCTCATTTTTCAAAGCCTCCAAAGCAGTCTAAACACACCAGCCAGCTCAATCCTTGTTATTACTATTGCTCCCACACTATTTAAGGACCACGGCTATCACACCACCCAGTGCTCTGCCTCTGCCCGCGCCTCATCCCAATCTACCTCAGTAAGAGTCTTAGTAACTGAGATGCTGCTGGCCAGATACCACCACTCCATCTACCTCCAACAGTGGAGTCTTTATTACCTCTGAACAGGGAGTGATCTCACTCCAAAATCCCAGTCATTGTAGCCTGAGTTCCCCTGAAGGCAGAACCTTAGACAAAGTCTTGCATGCAAGTAGCAGTGAAACAAGGAAAGAGAGAAGGCCAATATAAGGATGAATTTTCAAGGTAGCATTGCGATGGACAACCAGTGCTCAATCCTAAGGACTATTATGAGAAGCCTCCTGAAATGGATCTGAGAACTGGCCACATGAGCAACAAATGGTGGGAGGATTTATCCATCAGTTTCCATTCTCATTGGTTAAGGCCCACCAAGTTAGCCCCCCTACATTTCCAGGTTGCACATGTGTGAGTGACAAGTGAAACCCCATAGTAACCCACCCCCTGGCAAACTGGTGGAAGCCTGTGCCAAACAGAATGCTACTTAGGTGACTGGAATAAAAGATAGGATTTGAAGTGTCTGTTACGCTCCCTCTAAGAGGTGTCTGATATACTCCCTTTAAGATGTCCCTTAGGTTCCTATTTGCCCAGGATCATTCCAGTGTATGCCTGTTGTCCCATTGTAATTAATAGTGTCCCCACTTTTTGTTTTTGAGGTAGGGTCTCATTCCATCACCCAGGCTGGAGTGCAGTGGCATGATCATGGTTCACTGCAGCCTCAACCTCCCAGGCTCAAGTTATCATCCCACCTTAACCTCCCAAGTATCTGGGCCCACAGAGGCACATCACCACATCTGGCTAATTTTTTTATTTTTGGTAGAAACGGGGTCTCCCTACACTGCCCAGGCTGGACTCAAACTCCTGGACTCAAGTGATCCATGTGAGCCAGCACACCCAGCTGTGCCCCTTTGACTCTCAATTGTATCCCAGTTTAGACCATAAGGATATATTCACTTAGTGAGTGCGCTCTCACGCGCTCTCTCTCTCTCTTTCTCTTACACAGACACACATCCCTCCCCACCTTCTACCCACCCTCCAACACACACACACACACACACACACACACACACTTTGAGAAGCACAAAAACAATCCCCAATAGTTTATTCATAGTTGTTTTCTTCTTCATTGTTGTTTTTCTTTTTTACTGCCCTCTGCAGAAATGTCTCTCGATACAATGCATTTTGTGTTCATTGAGATAAATGAAGAGTGCACCCAAAGAAACCACCTTCTACTAAATCTTTAAACAAGGAACAGGTCTTGTGCCACACATTGTATTTTAATAAACTTAATTTAATGAAGCGCTGCATTCCACAAGTACAGTCTGAACAGTAGCTCTCCTTTGGGATGGAAAAATTACAAGAAGCAATGCCGAGGACCATGAACTGTATACAGAAGCCTTGTGGATCTAGAAACCAAAAGTGTATGAACGTAGGACATTCTCAAGTTTTAAAACGTGGCCGTTATAATATCATCACATTACATAAATATCACATCACCCATATTCTTTGTTTTTTCTTTTAGAACCAAAAAAAAGAGATGCTCATAAACTGCAAAATTACTTTAGATCACTGTGATAAATCTGAATTAACTACTAAGTACAGTCAGCCCTTCATATTTGTGAGTTACACATCTGTGGATTCAACCAACCCTGGATGGAAAATATTCAGAAAAAAAAAAATCAGTAGAGAGTTGTGTCTGTGACACACTTTTTTTCTTGTCATTGTTCACTAAATACAGTATAACAACTAATTATACAGCATTTACATATTAGGTATTATATGTTTAGAGATGATATAAAGTATACTTGAGGATGTGCATAGGTTATTCGCAAATACTATACCACATTATGTAAGGCGCTTCAGCATCCATGAATTTTGTTATCAGCAGGTTGTTCTGAAACCAATCCCCCATGGATACCTAGAGACAACTGTAATTGCAAACTACTTCAGTGAATAACAAAAACTAACTAAAAACTTAGTTCTGAATAATTGGATTGTCTGTTGCACTCTACCTATTGAAGCAGAGAGTTTACATGGCCACAGGTAATTCATTCAGTAATTTCAGGGTATGACCCAAGATGCAGTATTCTTCTCTGTGGCTCTTCGCCTTGGAGCACTTGGAAGATGCATTATCTGCTGAAAAACCAATGTTCAGTGTGGGCTGATATAATAAAAATTAAATACTTTAAAAACTGAATCAAAATCATAGCTAAAAATCAATGCTATATAGTTTCTACGACATGAATAACCTGTGAACAAATCATTTATTACAGGTCTTGTTTTATGTTTCTCTTGTCAAAGATAATTATTTATTACAAGTGAGGTTTCTGCCATCAGTACAGTCAAGGGTAACCTGGAGTGCCTACCTCTTTGAATTTTGATACTCCATCGAGTTTATCCATGTTAAGTACTGAGCACAGCACTTGGCCTACAGCAAGAGCTCAAGAAATATTTGTGATTTTATTATCGCTAAGTAAAAATAAATTTGAATTTCACTAACTAAGATTTTTGAAATTCACATTTTATTTGCATGGCATAAAACTAGTCTATTCAACAACTCCCCATAATTAAACTTTAAAAGATCCTGATTATTTATAACAAAATAATTATGTCCCTGATTCATTTATTTGCCTTTTTTTTTTTTTTTCTGGTTGCCTTTGACTGACTTCTGACCTTAAGCATGAACAGAAATGTGTCCTAAAAAGCCTGGTCTTTCCAAAGAAGAGTCAATCAGTTTGCCAAATGCTTACTCCATAATTTTAATCTAATAACACTTTATGAACAAGAATTTACTTTCACATCCAGACAATATTTTTAGAATAAAGCTCACTGCACCTTATAATGTGCTTTATTTAATGTAATCTCCTACTATGTACGAGAAATTTGGGGGAGTATGGGCCAGTAGAGATGTTTACAAAGGTCTTGATTGAAAGAACCACAGGACTTTGTTAATTGGTTTTAAAGATACAATTTCTCTGCAAATACAGAGAACAAAGACAATAAAACATTATTTAGTAAGATATAAGTCCTCTTGAATCAGCTTGTACCCACTTTCATTTACAGACCCTTTGGAGCTGAAAGGGATGGGGAGAGGGTGGATGAAGAAGGTCTAATGGAGAAGAAGACACAGAAGAAGCAGGAGAAGCCATGGCTCCTCTTTTTAACAATGACAGAGAAAGGAAAACAATGGACATAGCAATAAACATTTGCTCATTTAACTTTAGCCAAGTTAAATCAAATGTAGAAAATACGTGTGCCCTATAATAATAAATGACACAAAAATACTAATTAGATTCAAGAGAGTTGAACTGAATAACCCTTTAATCAATTTAAGTCACACAGTAAATGTCCTTTTTCCCAGTATTTCTCATAATACTACATATTATTTATGTTTATGGTTATTCAGTCTTATTATTTAATTATAAAAGCTTATAGCTTTTACTTTGGGGGCAAAGGCAAAGAGATGAAAGTGTTCTCTAATCCCTCAAGGAACAAGAATATGACATTTGCCAATGTGCGTTGTGTTTATGGAGACTTCTTTCAACTCTGTTTTTACTTTCATCATATGGAGGCATCCTGAGGTAACTGGGCAGTTATGGACCATCAAATGCGAAATAAATGTTGTTAATGAGGAAACACAGCTTGCTTGTTCAACTACAACTTAGGATTTTCACAAGCTGTTTTCCTTTCTTCTGTTCCTTTTAAAACAACCATGGGAAAACGTAGCTACAGAGAGGTAACAAAATACTGTGCAAATTACAAGTCTGACTTTGTATAAAAATAAAAGCATTTATTGCATATCATAAATGCACAGGAAAAAAAGATTAGAAAAGTATAGACCAAAATGTTACCAATGTTTATTCTTGTTAACATGTTGGGTGGGACTGGAATAATTATTCTTAAGTTTTTCTGAATTTTCTTAGTTCTGCATATCATTGCCCCTGAGGCCCTCCAGAATCTGGCCTTGTGTTGATATGGCAACTATGGGAAACTTGCTTTATTTTTTGTATGCTAAGGAAGGTAAGTGGCTTGATGATTGCCCATAACAACTGTCAAAAGGCCACAGAAACCGTTCAGCACTGGGACATGGAGCTGCATGGCTTGATTCTGCAGGCTGCATATCCAAGACTAGATGTCATCCTCATACATACCAGCCCTGAGGAAACAGTTTCTTGGATTTGTTTTCAAGTAAAACAAGATACTGAGCTTTGTTCCCATGTCAAAGAATAAGAAACTCTCCTATTAGCCTTTACAAATCAAGACAGTCAAACAGATCTGAAGTAGTAACTCACATCTAGGGCTCAACCAAAGTAATCCCCTACAGGGATTAGAAGAATTTTCCCAAATGTTTACGTTTTATTAAATTCAAAGTTAGTTCATTGGCACCTACTATTAAAAGCAACAGCAAATGGCGAGGTGCAATGGCTCATGCCTGTAATTCCAACAATTCAGGAGGCTGAGGCAGGATAGCTTGAGCCCAGGAGTTTGAGACCAGCCTGGGCAACATAATGAGACCTTGTCTCTACAAAAAAAAAAAAAAAAAAAAATAGCTGAGAGTGGTGATACACACCCATAGTCCTAGCTACTCAAGAAGTTGAGGGGGAAGGATCACTTAAGCCCAAGAGTTTGAGGCTGCAGTAAGCTATGATTGCACCATTGCACTACAGCCTGAGCAACAGAGTAAGACCCTGTCTCTAAAAAAAGAAACAAGAAAAGTCACAGAAAATGACCACACACTTACACTTTGTAAAAATTAATGCTGCCTATGCATTTTTGGCAGGCTTGTAGGTTATTTTTCTCAGACCTAGATATGCTGGGATAATACAGGGTCAGCCCCTCCAGAAGGCAGAACACTAGACTCCATCATATCTAGAAGCCTCAAAAGTCCCATGACCCTAGTCAGCTTTAACTGTTGTCTTTTCCCTCATCTCTCCATCTAAGCAATCTGCAAATCCCACTGTCTACGCCTCCTGAACACCTCCAGAACCCATTCTCCTCTTCCAAGTTTGTTCCTGCAACCTTGGTCCAGGCCATGATTATCTCTCACTTACGCTGCTGCATCCACCTTGACCTTCACTGGTGTCTCTGACTCCAGACTTTAATCTTCCCAAACCAGTCTTCCTATTAACTCAGGCCTGATCATATCACTTCACAGCATAATATTTTTGCATGACTTCTCATTGCCCTCAAATAAAGTCCTCATTCCTTGATAGGACCTAGAGGACCCTTCACCCTCAGCCCTGTATTTCACATGGCATACCACCCTCAACCCCAACTCTCACTCCCCTAGAACACCTAGTGCCCCAGCCAGGCTAACTACTAGATCTCTCACCCCTGGCCTTTGCACGTGGTGTTTCCCTGGCTAGATCACATATCCTTTTCTCCCCTTTATCTGAATAACCCCACTCATTCTTCTGGCCTTAGGTTTGATGTTACCTGCTCTGGAGAAACATCCCTGATCTTCTTGACCCAGTTAGATATTCCTTTTCTGGACCCCACAGTGTCTGTGACATGAAATTGCCCATTTTCTGTCTTCCCTACTAATCCATAAGTCCTTTCCAGTCATGGACTGTGTCTTGGCTCCCCCAACACTTAGCATATGACCTGACACATAAAAGGCATTCAATAAATACTGATTCAGTCAGAAGCAATATCAAGTGTTCTTGGTTTGCTGAAGATAGAATCTCTAGTCATCCTCAACCTCCTTGGCAAAGAACCAATCAAATCTTCGGGATCTGATTGGTTCAATCACAAAACCATTTCCTATTCTTCCTCCTCTCCTTTATCTCCTACATAAAGGGGGAAATAAAGGAAAATGACCATTGAAGCTTTGGTATCAAAATTCCTTTTTGGAAGACAACTTATAATTTCCTATTTTAGTCTGTCTGGTCATGAAGAAGTCTGAACTACACAAATGCTGTGGCCATGTCATGAGACATAAAATTAGAGAAATGATTCAAATGCTTTGGTCCCTTCCTTTATTTCGCTGCTAATTAGGAAGAGAATATTGAGATGGGCATGACACTGGTTAATAAAAAGCTCAGCTTCCTGAACTGATGCCAGGTTTATTCTGAGACTAGAGCAGATGATCTACCCACCTTAAAGGTAATAAAATAATCCACGTGGGTACCCACTTTGCCTGACACTTTGCTTGCACTCTGTTCCTATACCCATAAACTTTGAGAAAAAAGATAACAGGATTTTCCCCCCACAGATAATTCTTCTGTTTCTACTCCTCAGTTCCTCCATCCTTAACCCACAAAAGGTTATACCTCTCAGCAACATCCACCTGAAGAATTTATACTCTATATTACAAATTATTGATGGTTATCACTTATATAAGTGATCTTTTCCTGCTGCTTCTAGAAAAGAGCAAGTAGGATATTTGCTTTACTAGGTGGACTATGTAAGTTTTTTTACATCAATTTATTTGTGCTTTTACACAAACTAGAACATGGGAGCAAATGATTTGTTTCTTTGTGCTTTTGCTGCTACTTACTGAGAGAATTCCTTCCTTCCTTCCTTCCTTCCTTCCTTCCTTCCTTCCTTCCTTCCTTCCTTCCTTCCTTCCTCCCTCCCTCCCTACCCCTTCCCTTCCCTTCCTTTCCTCCCTCCCTCCCTCCCCTCCTTCCTTCCTTCCTTCCCTCCTTCCTTTCTCTCTTTATCCTGTATGCACATGATAGAAATTTGGGTTAATTAATAGGGAGTTAGATATACCTATTACCCCAAATAGGACATTCCCAATGCATTTATATTACAGTGGCTTGCAAAATAAATGCTGGGGTTTTCTGCATGCAGAAATTAAGCAACAGGATTATGTTTCCAGCTATGTTAACTGCCAGTCTATAATTATCAGAGCAACATCTCTCTGCAGTTCATCTTCCGCTTATCAGTCTAGGAGTGTTAAATGTGCACATGTGGGACTTTTATTAAGTCAGTACCATTATTTTGCTTTCAAATTACTTCCTGTTCCTAGAAGTTTATATTCAGTCATTTGAAGACTGTGCAATTAAAGAAGATATCTAACTGAGCTTAAGCTCATTTAAAGTAACCAAGCACCTTTCACCTCCTCATCCATCTTGGACTTCAATTCCCCACCCCCAGCAATGTTCATTCTAACTAGTATGAGATAATTTTATTTGACGGAGAAGATGGAGGCAAAATGGATTCATGTAGCTTTATGGTCCCTTCTCCTGCTAATGATCTTCCTCATTTGTATTCTTCTCCTTGCTTTTCTCTATATTTTTTCAAGCATTGGTCCATTCAGAAGTTTGGCATCCTCCAGCACTTGCTAACGTTTTATGCCATTTTAATATTTGCCTTGTATTATGGTTTTCCTCCATCTTCTTCTACCATATTCTTTCCTAGTAACCATACCTTCACATACCCTAAAGGGAAGAGATTTTTTTTTTTCAGTTGTGTTCCTGCCTCTTCAAATTCCTCTGTGGTCATAAAAAAGCCTCTCTTGCCAAAATGTCATGTAGCTATAACCTTGCGTCAGATAGCACATCTTGTTTCCAAAAGCTGTTTTTTGGCAGCTGGTAGGAACATGGATTATTCATATCCACAGAAATCACAATGCCTGTGGAGGATTTGATTCTTCTCCCCTAGGTTGTGGCTGTGATTGGAAATAAGCTGTTTCATTTGGGCTTCTGCAGGAAGAAGACACCTGGAGGCAGACACAGAAGGAAGAGCGAGGTATTCAGTATGCTCCACGCACTCTGTATAATTTTCTGATACCTGTATAAAATGTTTTGGCTTTTAACGTTTAGCCTTTGGGGGAAAAAAATCATAAAATGAAAAACCACTTTTAATTGACTCTTCAAAAATTACTTTAAATGTGTTCTAAAACTTGGCTTTAAAATTTCTTCATACAGTTTTGACCTACGTTAAGAGATACAGGTACTTTAAGAAAGTGTTTCTGGAAAATTGCATTTGAGGCAGTTTATCAGCTGAAGCCATGGCTAAGGCATTGCTAAGGGAATCTGTTACCCTGGGATACTAATTAACTCCAAATATTGCATATAAATTAAGCTAGCAGCTACTGAAAGAAACAGCTTATGGGAAAGAAAAAACTAAAGAGGTTGGAAAGAAAAGCACTGTCTTTTCTAATTAGAGAAAAAGACATCAGGGGTATGGGAGACACCCTTTTCTCTCCATCCCAGCCTTCTATTCTTTTTCCAGTAGCTTCCATCCTTTTCTCTTTCCTTTTGTTTTCCTTTCTCCTTTCTCCACAGCAGGTATGATTTATTGGTAGCATGACCAGGAAAAGTGTCTCTTCCCACAGGGGATTGCTCTCCTTGTCTCTTGTGTGTGTGTGTGTGTGTGTGTGTGTGTGAAGAACATTTAATGTGAGATCTACCCTATTAACAAAAATTTTTGTTTTGTTTTGCTTTTTGTTTTTGTTTTTGAGACGGAGTCTCACTTTGTTACCAGGCTGGAGTGCAGTGGCGCAATCCTGGCTCATGGCAAACTCCACCTCCCGGGTTCAAGCGATCCTCCTGCCTCAGCCTCCCAAGTAGCTGGGACTACAGGTGCACTACCACGCCCAGCTAATTTTTTGTATTTTTAGTAGAGATGGGGTTTCACCGTGTTAGCCAGGATGGTCTCCATCTCCTGATCTCATGATCTGCCTGCCTTGGCCTCCCAAAGTGCTGGGATTACAGGCGTGAGCCACCGCACCCGGCCCTCTTAACAAATTTTTAACTGCACAGTATGATATTGTTAACTATAGGCACTATGTTATACAGCAGAGCTCCAGAACTTATTCATCTTGCATAACTGAAACATAGTTAATCAACATCTCCCCATCTTTAACTTTGCCCAGCCCCTAGCAAGCACCATTTTGCCTCTGCCCTTATGAGTTTGATTATTTTGGACACCTCAAATAAGTGCAATCATGCATTTGTCCTTTTGTCACTAGTTTATTTCACTCAGCATAATGTGCTCCATGTGTGTCCATATTGTCACAATAACAGGATTTCCTTATTTCCTATGGCTGAATAATATTCTACTGTATGTATATACCACATTTTCTTTATCCATTCATCTACTGATAGATATTTAGGTGTCTCCATATCTTGGCTATTGTGAATAATACTGCAATGAACACGGGAGTACAGACACTTCTGCAAGATCCTGATTTCTATTCTTTTGGATATATGCCCAGAAATGGGATAGTTGGATGATATGGCAGTTCTATTTTAATTTATTGAGGAATCTTCATACTGTTTTCCACAGCGGCTATCCATTTTACATTCCCACCCACAGTAAAGAAGGGTTCCAATTTCTCCACATCTTCAGAAACAATTGTTATATTTTGTTTTATTGAATAATAGCCATCCCAATAGGTGTGAGGTGGTATCTCATTGTGACTTTAAATGACCTTGTCTCTATCATAAAGAAATTGTTCTCTAGATAGATCCCTCCTAGCTGTGTTCTCAAGCTTGCTGGGGCACAAATACCCCAAGCTCCTTTCCTGGAGATTCTAACTCATCGGGTATGGGGTAAGGCCTTCAGATCGGTATGTTTCACAAGTGTCCCAGGTGATTCTTATGAGCCTACAAATTCTGGAAACACTGCCTCTCCCTCCGAGAAGAAGACCTAGTCCCTGCCCCTGCAGTGGGACACCGGCAGTTCTGGCTGGGTAAACTCAGTCCAGTAGGGACGGTGTTCACAACTGAAGCTGCAGGAATCGGCTCTCCTTTCCAGACAGCTTTATTTATTTCACTGCTAAATGTTTTAAGCCTAGTTGTTAGAATAAAAAGTTGACTTTCTATTTTAATTTGCAAATATAAGCATACTTATCACTTATTTTGGGTAAACCTACAAGTGCCTGATTTACTACTTTTCATCTGGACCACTGTATAATCACTGGCCAGCACTTCCATCTGGTAGCAGCACCCCTAATCCCAGGTTTTGTTTAAAATATGATAACCTTTTCTGATCCTCTTAATAATCTAAGCCAAACACTGAAAATCATTATTCCATAGCCACCAGCAGCAAGGAAAACGGCCAAAATAAACATGTCATTTGTACCATCCACCGCCATCCACTCAATCCAGATGTTTAAATGGGTTTGTACAGAAATGTACTCTAAGTATATGCTTTTCCTTTAAGAAATCATGTTTCCCAAAAAGGATCACAGAGATATTGTGTTAAGCCAAAATTCACATACATGTCATCCTCACAGACCTCTGAGAAATGAAAATATGGGTCTGTTATTTGGGAATTTATTATACTGCAATTTGAAAAGTAAACCTATTAGCCATGGTTTAGTTAAGACTATAGATTGAGTAGCCCAAGGCAATAATGGCCATTAGCATCACCCATGTGCTACTCAGTTAAGTGGCCTATTATGTATTCTCAACAAATAGTCTGTGAATAATACAAAGACAGTAATGCCACACCACGCTCACTTACTCCCAACCTTAGAAATACTTATAGCAAAGGGATGCTCTTAAGAAAAGGAAAACATCCCTTATGCAATATCAGGACGTCTCTACTCATGAAATTACAAATCACTTCTGAGTGCCATGGTTCTGAATTCTGTTTTTAAAATCTGACCTTGAGCGAATTTGCCAATTGCTAACTTCTATTGGACTGTACAGAGCTTTTCACTTCTCTTGATCAATTTCACACATTTGCTTACATCTCTTGACAAAAAGAGTTAAAATTATTTGATGAAAACGTTCTTGCAAGCCAGCCATTTTTCAAAAACGGATTCTAGGAAGGTTTCTCTATTAGTTCCGAGAAGTGATACTTCAATTTATGACTGTAAAGGAAATAACTGAGATAGGGAAGGAAAGAACTTGTATGAGTAAGAGAGAAATTAGAAAGGCATCATTCATTTAACAAAGATGGAAACTCACATCAAATGTTCCTTGACCAAGCAGCTATTTCCTTAGAACCTTTGTTTTAAAGAAGGACTCTGAAATATCACTGCTTCCTCCAAAGTCCATGAAAAGGGTACTGAATTGAAGATAAGGGTGCATGGCTCTGGGTCCAAGTGGGTTCTCACGCTGATTCGCTTTAGGTACAACTTTGGAAAATCATTTCACTTCTCTGCTTCCGTTCCATCTTCAGTCAAATGGGAGAATAAAAACATATGTCCTACCTCACATAGTAGCTATGAGGAATAACTGTGCAATTTTTCTTGAACATAGTAGACAAGTTCTAATAAACCCCAAGTTCTCCACAGTGACAGCACTATTAATAAATAACCTTTATTCTTCCATATGAGCCAAGTCTTTACCCCAAAACTCAACCAACTACAAGTCCTCAATTCCTAGATTCAAATAGCGCATTGCAGTATCCTATTTTGTATAGGGCAGGGAATTACATTCCAAGGGAGATGAGAAATGATCGAACATAGTTTAACATCCTCATAGGGGGGTGCCCTGAGAGAGGCTGGTTTCCCATGAGCTCTGTTGTGCACCAGGACTCTGGTCACTGGGCAGACAAATGATAGAATATCTATTTTTCTAATAAAGCCAAATAAGGACCAATGGTAGCCCACTTTTTCCATGGTGAAGACCACAGATGTGGAAATACAACACTCTGAATTAGTCACATTAGTAGTCACAGAAGCATAGAACCAAATGGCAGAGAGAAATGCTCTGAGAGCTTACCTACCCTCATCTCATTCTTGATTTCTTCCTCATTTCTTCTTGGTAAAATCAAATAGTACCACAAAAAGAATACCGCTTAATCATAAACATGTATGACTCTGCTGGACTCAGTCACACCATTTAAGACTGCAAGCATACATTAAGACTAAGTCAATTTAATGTATTATTTCTAGTGCATTTTTCCTCGCCAAGAATAAGAATAAAACAGAAGGTGAGAAATAATAAAACTAGGAGACTGAAGCACATAATGCAAACTACGTACAAATCTACATATAATCCTAATATGCTGAGAGAACTTCTTAATGAAAATGATTTCATTCTGAGTTGCTGCTAGTTTGATGCAAATGCAGTATGTACCATGGCCCACAAGCCCATGGTTTCACATAGGTAGAGTATAATGATGAGAAGTTATTCTTTGTTAAGATTTATATCTCAAAGTCAAGCATGCCTTGGTGGCAACAATCATTATTCTCAATGCAGGTAATTCAAACCAAGGAAAAGACACTGTGGAAAAATACAAAATATTTACTCTGCCTAATGTAGCAACTCCTACTGAAAAACATATATGCTGCATATTTATGAGTTGTAGCCCACAGTTGTGGAAAATTCACTACAGAATAAAACCAAATACTGCATGATACATTTAGTATACAGCATGCCGTTTCTGCTCAGTACAAGAAAAATCTACTACGCAGCACCCAGCAGACACTAGGACTAACGGCCTGATAGCAGCAATGTGGCAGGTTGTTCTTTTTTTTTTCTCCTCCAAAATAAAAATTAGAATAGTAGCATCGTTGAATATCCCAATTAAAACCCAGTCCAATTCAAAATTCATCTTCAGAGCTGTCGGCTAAGAGCATTACTCGATCTTGCATGCTGTTGAATTCTCTCTGCTAGAGAAAGAAAACAGAAAAGCATTAAACGCTTCCTGCCGCAGAGCAAAGCTGAGAAACAGGCCCCCTTTAAAAGACACGCTAACAAATGCAGCCGAGGCAGGAGCTACAGCAGCTCATCCAGACCACTGGGCATGTCAATACCGCTCGAGCATCATTAAACTCCGTGTGCTTTATTAAGTAAATTAGATAAGCAAAGAATGTTCTGAAACTGATTAGGTTTTGCTATTGTTGGTTCCATACCTTTCTTTTATGCCTTTTGAAACCATTTCTCCTTCGGCGATTCATAACCTTAATGCTGTAGAGGGCTCCCAAGATGAACAAGGCTCCAGCTATCCCAACCCCTACAGGCACCAGCATCCCAGACATGTAACCAGCCTGCAGAGAAAAGGAAACACACATTAGGATGCTAAACAGAGCACTGCCCTGGGTTTCTCATTTCTGCTGGATGGCAGCAGGCTTTTAGACACTTTGAATTATCCCGTCTGCTTTGTTATAAGATAAAACTGAACCTAAAATACAGTAACTTTTTAGGGAGAAGGCAACAGAGAGAGAGGTAGGCCTATTTTGGGGATATTTCAAATACATAGAAGCATAGAAATAAATCAACCAGACCTAGTGGCACTTCCAGCCACTAGCTTATGCACATTTGTCAACATCAGGTTCTGATGACAGAAATATAATTTGTATTAAAGATGGATGAAGTAAGCCTCTGAGAATGCCAGGACTACTAAAATGCTATAAATTGGAAATATCAGCCAGAGTCAGGCTTAAAGGAGGTCAAAGTGTCCTCTGAAATACTGTATTTGCTGGGGGGTAAAAAGAGGGCCTTGACAGTAGTGGTCCTCTCTTCTCCCTCTCTCTGTCTGTCTTAGCTGCATTACAGTAAGAGAAGAAAGATGAAAATGCTTGCGAGTAAAAGGGGAGGGCTTCTGAAAACAAGGAAGAAAAGGGCCTGCAAAGGCAAGGGGAGGAATGTTAGATGTTGGAGCAAAGGCAGAAAAGAGAAGGACAAGGAGAGAGTGTGCACACAAAATGGATGGAGTGATTTCTGTGAATGGAATCTCCTTCCCAATAGACAAGACAAAGTTGGAGGGTGGGAGGGAATTCTGAATGTCCCATCCCCCAAAAAAGGAAGTGGCAGAGAAGGACACAAAGATCACTACCAACAACACAATACCTCCAAAAGGTCCTGGAAGTGTCAAATTCATCTATGTCTCCAGTGTCTCCAAGGTGTCACTATGGATACTTTGGTCCTCAGAGAGCAGGATGATCCCTGGACTTGAGTAAGTACCTCAGGACCTACCCAAGCTTAGGGCAAGGCCATTGTACTCAGAGTGATCCCTACACCTTGGTCAATAAGACTCCTATGGGCTAACAGGGTATGTACTAACCTACAGCCCTTTCATGGGGGAACACAGGTAATGGTTTACCTCCCAAGAACCCCCTCCTAGAAGCCTACCCATATAAAATACATAAACAATTAAAATTGTTCATAAGTCTATTCATTTATATGACTATCTTTTAAATTTCTAATACAGCACAAACTGTTTTTAGTATTTTTCAAAGTGAGCCAAAAACAGAGCAGGACAGAGAATAAAAGTTTTCCTGAAAGTGCTGAAGTATGTAGGCTGTGATGTTTTCCCAACATTTCTAGCAGGACATCCAAGGAATACATCAGACCTTGTGAAACGGCAGCACCTTCCTCTTGTATTCAGCCAGCTCCCTCACTGTTTCTGCCTCCCAGAGTCTTAACTTAGGGCAAAATATGGAAATTTTTCCATTAATTTGAGAACAATACCACTGTTCCTCAGCATACTAAGTATTTTTCCCCAAGAAACAAAGCCTAGTCATTTTTCAATAAATTAATATGCTTTGTAGAAGCCCAAACTTTTTCTAAAGTTCTTCCAAATCTACTTAAGGCTTATAAAAACTCTGTAATTTTCCATGTGGGAAAATACTGAACAACAGCAAAGCATTGGTGCTCACACAAGAACTGTGAATTATTTTTAATTACCATTCTCAGTTTACGGAAACACATACATGTTGAAACATGATAACCTTTAAGCCCAGATGATTAGGCTTTTCATGCACAGTAACATTTGAACTTTTGGAAGGTCAACGTGATCAGCCTCTGTGGAGGTCTCCCCATACTCTGTAACTTAATCCCACGCCAACAACATCGGTATTCTCAAATATGTCACCATTTCCGCATTTCTCATTGACACACTTAAGCCTTTTACTTATGGAGCTTTATTTTTTCAAATTGACATATATATTTGTAAATTGACATACAAAACTGTACATACTCATCATGTACAACATGATGTTTTAAAGTATACTTTCAGTGTGGAATGGTTAAATTTGGCTAGAGCTCTCAATTATGTAGATTTCACAAAAATTCAGTTACATCTCTCTTTTTTGTCTCCTCGATTTTTTTTTCTTTTTGGGGGGCATCTGCCTTGCTTTGAAATTACAAGTAAATTACAAGATGGGAGCAAAGCAACGTACCATCTTAAGATGTAATTTATTCTTCTTTCTAAACTGACTAAGGGAAAATAAGCTCTTCTGTTAGAATTGCTCATGGCTTGATTTCTTCAGCAATGAAAAGAAATAAGACAACATGCACACAGTTTTAAGTTATAAATTCTGCCTAATACTTTTTCTCTGTTCCAAATAATTGCATATACACATGCCCCGAGGACACCCTGAGAAAGACACAATTGCACCAATGTATTATTCCAACCCGGAATGCATAACCTGAATCGAATCATGAGGAAACATCCAACAAACTGAAAGTATATTCTGTTTTTTAAAAAGACTATATTAACAATGTTCATGTCATAAAAGATAAACGATGGCTATAAAAATGTTACAGATTAAAGGAAATTACAGAAACATGACAACTAAATGTGTTACATAATCCTAGAGTGGATTCTTTAAGAGAGGAGAAAAAAATGCTCTTATAAAGGATATTTTGGGTTTGTTGAAAAAACTGAAATATGAATGCTAGATTCCATAAAAGTATTATATCGATATTGAATATACTCCAACTAATAACTGCACAAAGATCTGCTTAAAATATACCCTCATTCTTAGGAAATATACACTGAAGTATATAAGGGTAAACAGGCCACAACACATGCAACTCATCCTCAAATAGTTCACGAAAAAAGAGGAGAACGTGGCAGCAAATGATAAAGCACATGGGGTAAAATGCGAACAACGGGCGCATCCAGGTAAAAGTGTAGGAATGTTCTTTGTACCATTCTTACTCTTGTATCTCATCTGTAAATTTTAAATTATTTCCAAATAAAGTTTTAAATTTTAAAGTAAATTATAAGTGAAAATATTGCTAAATATACTTGTTTTTGTTAGGCTTTGAAGTTTTGTTTGTTTGAAGTCAACGAGAAAGGTATCCTTCCTTCTTAGGATGACATATTTGTTCAGAACCTCTGTCATCAAGAAAGCCATAGGAAACCAAATGATATACTGTACTGCCTAAAGTCTGCAGAACTGAGACAGCATCCTTACGATTTCTGTGCAATGGTTGTTCTCAAACTCCAGCGTGCATCAGGATCACCTGCAAGACTGGCTAAAATGCAGACTGTTGGGCCCCATTCCCAGAGTTCCTGGGAGGTAGGTCTACGGTGGAGTCTGAGAATTTGCATATCCAACAAGCTCCAGGTGATGCTGATGCTGCTGGTCCAGACCATACATTGAGAATTGCTGCTATAAAGTATAGTCTGGGCCATTCATTTTCTGGATGGTTTCCTTAAGCTAGAAGAAATATATTGGTTTTATTGATGTAAAAACAGGCCTGGTCTTTATTACACAATTAAAATTGTTACGCATCTTCAGTTTTGAAAAGCAATTTAGATGCTGAAAAGATACACTAATGAGTAGCCAAGTTAAAACTTGCCTAACAAGGATCACCAACTTGAACACTTAGCCAAGAGGACAATTAATGATGGAATTAATACAGGAACTGTCCTTCAATATCCATTCTTTTCTTCTTCTATAGTAAAAGAGCCTCCAATTTGGGAGTGGGCACAAAATAAAGATGACTTCTTGCCTACTGGGAAGCTGGGTACAACCATGTGGTAAGTTTCACCAAGAAGATGATATGTCAGTGGCATAGGAAAATTTCAAGATATGTTCTATAAAAGGGGAGCAGAGCCCTTATTCTTCCCCTTTAAGAATGACAGAGTGCTTTTATTCTCCCTTTTAAAAAGAAAGGGGTATCATCAGCCTCCCCCTTTTTCCTCCTTCCTCTGGCTAGAATATGCACATAGCTAAGTCAGAAGTGCCATCCAGGATCATGAGGTGACCGTGGGGATGAAGGTCACAAATGGTGGAGTATCAAATAGAAGAAGCTTGGGCCCCTGTCACTGCGTCACTCCCCACTAACCTGTGACTATCTCAAACTTAAAAACAGGAGACAATAGGGGCCAGGCACAGTAGCTCATGCCTGTAATCCCAGCACTTTGGGAGGCTGAGGTGAGCAGGTCAGATAAGGCCAGGAGTTCAAAACCAACCTGGCCAACATGGTGAAACCTTGTCTCTACTAAAAATACAAAAATTAACTGGGCATAGTGGTACATGTCTGTAATCCCAGCTACTCAGGAGGCTGAGGCATGAGAATCACTTGAACCTGGGAGGTGGAAGTTGCAGTGAGCCAAGATCACTGCACTCCAGCCTAGGTGACAGAGGTAGACTCTGCCAAAAAAAAAAAAGAGAGAGAGAGAGAGAGAGATAACAAACTTCTATCTTGGCTAAGCTATTGTCATTGGGAGTGGGGGTGGATTTTCTGTCATTCACAGCTGATCTCAATCTTAATATAGAAAGACTAAACTACAATAACAAAAGGAACAATTCAGAACTTTGAAAACACCACCCTTTCTACAATCCAGCTAACCAACAGAGACTCAGTACTGAAACAATTAAATGAAGCTAACCTGACAGAGTGTCCTGGCTTGCCTGAAGAGCCAGGTTAGGCATGTAGTTTAGTTTTCAGTTCTAAGGGATTCTGTGACTTTCATCAAAGAGACAACAGCTTCGTACTCAAATAGTTTCTGAAGACAATGACTAACAAGACTTTAATAGATGACGGATGGATAGATGGATGAACGGATGGATGGACAAATAGAGAGTGAGGAAGATATATGTATAAATGTGTGTAAGATCTATGTACACGTATCTTCTCAAACTTCAGCATGCACCAGGATCACCTGTAAGACTTGTTAAAGGAAGATATATGTACATATGTGTGTATATACATATAAAATATACATATCAAATTAGCATGTAATCGCTCAAGCATGGACGAAGGCAGGGAATATGGGGAAGATTTAAATTAGTCCCTCCAAGAGTCAAAGATGAAGAGAGAGGCATACATGACAGTCACCACTGGAATCCAAAATTTGCTTCCTACAATTTTTTAATTAAAATATACTGAAAAAAAAATACTACAGAAGAAAGTGATGAGAAAGCTTGAAAAACTTCAAAATAAGCCAGAAAACTAGGGGTCACACACAAAATTATTTCTCTTGATAAAAAGGAGCAAGAAAAAGGTACCAAGATTTTGAGACAAGGTAAGAATAAAGGGTTCATAGGAATAAAAATAGACAGCCTTTCTCTAAAGCTGCACAGATTATTTTAAGGGAATGGTAAAGCTATATATACATGCAGATAAGAAATTTAACAATACCAAATTTCAAAACAGGTTACCCGACAAAATTTATTTTCTTAAGACTTTTTTTTTTTTTTTTGGTCTCTTTGTTAAATAACTCAGGATACTTTCTATGGAAACAATGATATATGAATTCCCAGGTTAACATAACAAATCCTGTTTAATTTTCATTGCATCATATTTTTCCCTGAAAAATAACACGAAACACTACCTATGTAAATATATCCAGTTCTAAACTTTCGAAGTTTTCTTCCCCTCCAGTGTTTCTCAGTCCATCTGATCGCAGCCCACCTCTCCTCACAATTGGACCCATTACAAATACCAAAACAGCCTCCATTGACCTCAACAGGCTTAAAATTTTTCAATGTCACTTTTAATTTATATGAACATAAAATAGTCTCATTCTCAAACATTATCTGTGCTAAATTTTACTTAGAAACAGAAATAATGAGAATTAATACAATTATATAAATTTATTTGCAATTGAATGTATTCTTTAATATTAAGCTGTAGTAAAATAATATTAATAATTCAAATGTGAGGGAAATTGACTGCAGGTAATAAAAAAGATATGGAATGCCATCAATAGAAATATATTGAGACTGGTGAACTGAAGGTAACTCAGTATCTGACCACTGAAAAGATTTCCATTTAGCCGAAATCCCAGTGAAATCTGAGCTGGGCTGTAATAATGGGATCCGACACAGGCTACAACAAGGAATTCAGGACTCCATCTATATCTTTATGAGTAATTCGGTTTAAAATTACCAAGTAACCAAAAGCAAAGACTTGGAGAGGGTTGAAAATCAAAAGAAAATAAACAATATCAACGTGGAAGTTAACGTTGTCAATCACTATGTAGATGGCAGAATTAATGCAAAAAAAGAAAATCTTTTTCTATAGTTGGCCATTCCAGACAGGTCAGCTCATCAATACCTAGTAAGTAGCAGTACTGTGATAAACTACACACCTAGAGCGTCCCATATTGGAGAAAAAAAAAAAAAAAAAGCCAGAAGGAATGGAATTACAATCCTGAAATTCCCCGAAAAGAAACTTCACCTTGATATGTCAATTATTCTGTTGAGCATATCAAACAAGGTAAATTCTTATACTTTTATATGAGTGAATGGTACTCCAAAGAATAAGGTGTCTCCTGTGTTCCAAAAGAAGGGATTTAAAGGAAAGGCCTTCTTTTTTGCAGGGTACTGCAAGCGGCCCTGAATCTTTAGATAGATTACCAGAATCAGAATAATAAACTAAAGCTCCACTACTCTGAAGATCTTTTGCTTAACAAAGCTATACGCCCCTAAAAATAAATCCAATGGAAGAAAATACTTTTCTTACCTTGTCTTTTAATTTTTCCATCCAGCTTCTCACTAGGAAAAAAAAAAAGATAATAAAATATAAATAACCATTTTTACTTATATTTCATGGTATTTAGTTAATTTGACAAATTGAAGAGTTTTTTTGTATTAAACACAGTAAAAAGATTAACAGTATAACATAATGGCAATAATGGTCTTGTTTTTATTTCTACTTATTTAGAAATGCAACGGAGAGCACAAACATCCCTCATATCATTATTAGATAAATGGAGAATATTTTTGTTTGCTAAATGTTTTTTCTATTATTATTGAACGATTGGTGGGGAGGTGTGGGCAAAATGAAAATCATCTTTAAAATATCAAGTTCATTTATTCTCTGACACTCTTTCTTTGGCTTTATTCCTCATCTTTCTCAGTTTGTAAGCTCAGTGGGAATGCTGCACTTGAATCAATATCAGAGGGCAGAGATTAAGGTAGGAAGGGAAAATAAGCAAGCCCAGGCTGCCCAGAGCTGGCTCCAAAGAGAAGCAGTTGCAATCATATTTGAAGAAGCAAGGATTGGACAAAAGGCAAGAACAAGAAGTATTTCTGAAAGACATATAACTTGTGAACGGTACCATTCTATAGCAATACAACCACTATGAAAAATAAAAGCAATGACCAAGTAATATTTACAAAGCCAACTGAAAAAGGCTGATCAACTATGAAATTGTATGTAGACCATAGTTACAGCCATTTGGGAATACATAAATAAGCCAAGAGTAGAAGGAAGCATCAATTTCATTTTTGAAATAAGTGTTAGAATGGCCATGTTAAGGTTGGTTTGAGTTTGTTGGCGGTTTTTTTTGTTTGTTTTTTTTTTACCCTTAATTACCTTTCAAAGTCATAATAATGTTTCAACATTGAATGAAGATTTACTTGTAAAAGCATCAGAAAGGAGGAAGAAAAGACAAATATATTCTCATTTTACCTTTATTATCAAACAAAAGAAGTAAGTGTAAAAAGACTTTTAAGATTTCCTGGAATTTTCTCTGCTTTTGAGAAGCTTCAACAGATAGGAAGGAAGGAAGTAGAGTGGAAAACTTTTCTTACGAAGAGTCAGATAGTTAATATCTCAGGTTTTGCAGAGTGTATAGTCTCTGTCACAACTGTTCAATTCTGTTCTTGTATAACACAAAAGTGGCCATAGACGACACATAAATAAATAGGTTCAGCTATGCTCCAATAACCTTTATTTATGGATATTAAAATTTGAATTTCGTGTAACCTTCAAATGTCATAAATACTTTTCTTTTCATTTTTTTCAACCCTATTAAAATGTAAAAAGCATTCTTTGCTCAGGGGCCACACAAAACCAGGCAGCAGGCTACATATGGGCCATGGACTATAATTTGCTGGCCCCTGGCATAGATATACTTTAACCAAGAAGTCGGTGCCTCCATTTACAATCTGACTCTAGTAATAATATATCTGAAAATACTGATGATGGCTGGCGTGCACACAGCTCCAGCCCTTACAAAGCATGACACATGCATTGCATCACTTGAACAGTAAACCAATGACAAACATGAGAGTCAGGTCAGATTATGCTCAGGGAAAAGATGAGGAAACTGGAGCTCAAGAGAAGCTAAGAGACTTGTTCATGGTTAACCAGTGAGTAAAGAGTCATTGGGGCCAAGCACGGTGGCTCACACCTGTAATCCCAGCACTTTGGGAGGCCGAGGTAAGTGGAGTTTGAGACCAGCCCGACCAACATGGTGAAACCCCGTCTCTACTAAAAATACAAAAAATTTAGCAAGATGTGGTGGCAGTCACCTGTAATCCCAGCTACTCAGGAGGCTGAGGTAGGAGAATCATTTGAACCTGGAAGGCAGAGGTTGCAGTGAGCCAACATCACACAGCCTGGGCAACAAAGCAAGACTCCATCTCAAAAAAAAAAAAAAAAAAAAAGAAAGAAAGTCATTGGAACTCAAACCTAATTTTAAAAACCCAGGAGTAAGACTTTTGAACTACCGATTTCTTTTAGTGATACTACCACTGTTCTCCTTCAAGTTGAAAATATGAGGATACCTTTGACCCTTCTACCTCCCTCGGGTCCTGGCTTTAATCTCTCATGCAGAGCCCTTGTCAAGACCTCTCTCTTGTCCTTCCCTCCTAGCTCCCTCTGTCTCAAAGGGATTCAGACAAAGATGGTGGTGATCAATCAGGATAAGAGCAGGGTCATGGGGAGATCAAAAGAAGAAAGTCTAGGAACCTCTAGAATAAGGCCAGGGGTTAGTGATTCTAGGAGTGGTTCCATAGAGAAGTAAGATCCACCACTGATCCACTGAGTGAATTTGGAGAAACTCTGGACCCACAGTTTCCTTACATAGAGAGATGGCAACATCTGTCTTGCAAGATTGTTGTGAAGATTAGAAATAACACATGCAAAGTGTTTAGTATAGAAATCTAGGGCAGGAGGGGAAGAAAGGTAAGTAAAATATGAGTATTTTGTAAATACATCTCACTTAAGCCCATGACATATATTTAAACAGAAGCAAGATAATGTTTCCAATTCATTCATTCAACAAATATTATGTACATTGTGTTTGATCAGGCATTACGCTCTAAAGTCAGTAGAAGTTATAAAACTAATTCCACTGAGAAAGGGGTTAGGCCACCAAGTCTATGATGAGAAGTGGATGACAAGCAGCAATGTAGGGACTGAAAGAGTGAAGAACAGAGCAGGAAAGCCAGTTGCTAGAGTGCAAGGCAGAACCCACCAACCTTTGAAGCAAGATGCTTGCAATCAGGGACTCACTTGGGTATTATACAACAAATAGGGCAAATCAAAAGAGAGGTGGAGGCAGAAACGTTAATATGAGTACCTAGTGGAGGAGGCAAGATGGTGCAGGATAGGGATAGCCTGGAGAAGAGGAAAAGGAGGCAAAAGAGGAAAAGGAGGCAAAGACCAACCCAGGGTCCAAGGCACTGATAGGCTTGTGTACTGTAGGAAACTCATCGCCAAGAGAAGTATTTTAACTTAGGCCTTATCAACCCAGGCTTCACTGGTAAACTGTCCACATCTTAGGTTCTTAGAGTAAATTTCACAGTCCTACTTTGGATGATTATCTAATGAAGTAATTCTCCACTGAAGGCAAGAAGGCACATCAGTGCAAGATGTTTACATGTGTACAGATATCTGAAGGAGCATGTTCCTTTGATCTAGTTCAGCAATTCATAACACAGAGTGGGAAAGCCAGGCAAAATATTCTTGGCTGGTGAGAGAGGATAGTGAGAAAGTATTCTGGTGGGCATAGGTCTACAAAGGTTGAGGAAACACTATTCTTAGACTGTGAGCTTGATGATGTTTCCCCATCTAAAACAGGAGATCCTGGAGGGCCATGCCTTGTGCTTCTCAGGTATCCGCCAAGGCCCTCTGCATAATATTAAACACTCAGGTGCTTAATACGTATTTTTTCTTCTTTCAGAAAACATTTATTTAAGTGAGTTCACAATATTTGAGTAAGCATGATTCTCATTCATGAGGATCCTATAAACAGTTTTCAGCAAAACATTCAAGTCAAAATAAATACAAATTTTATGCAATGAACGTTTTAAAACTTAAGGGGTAGAAAATGATAAGAGAATGCAATGCAAGAAGAAAGAAAATTATAAAGAAATATTTTTGTTAAAAAAAAAAAAGATGATGGCCAGACACACTGGCACATGCTTGTAATTCCAGCACTTTGGGAGGCCAAGGCAGGCAAATTGCTTGAGACCAGTCTAGGCAACATAGCGAGACTCCTGTCTCTACAAAAAAAAAAAAAAAAAAAAATTAAATTTAAATTAAAAAAAATTTAAAGATAGTTATTTATAAACAGGAAAACTGACAACTGCAATTTTTTAAAAATAGAGAAACATCACAGTAATTAAAGAAGTATGAACAGATACAGCTTTTCAGAGCTACAGAGGGGGAGGGGAGATTTGCAATCTATATCAAAAGCCTTATTAAGGTTAAAATGTTTTATACAAAGCTCCAGTTATAGAAGACATGTATCTTAAACAATCATGAATATTCACAAAAATTTTGTTTAAATCATGTTCACAAAATATTTATACTAGAAAGGAGCATGTAAACAATATTAATATCCAACAAGACAGGATTGGTTTAAACACTCAAGGGAAAACAAAACCTTAGGTTATGTCTACAGAGTATTATATGAAAATAAAATTATTTTTAAAATACTTAAAGGCAAGATGTTGTTCAACTTATATATTGCAAAGGAAAAAAATAGTGTAGTATAATGTGAGCCTGAGTTTGTAGATAAAAAATATTATGTGTAAAATTTGAACAATGCACATCAAAATGTTAACTGAATTAATCAATTCGGTTGACTGATTAATTGGGAGGTAGAATTATGGGTGATTTTTCTTTTATCCTCTGTATTTTTAGGACTTAGCAAATCACAATTTCTCACTACTTTTAAATTAAGAAAAAAACATATTTTACAACAAAACCCCCCAAATTTCCATAAACCTTTGCAAATTAAAGTTGATAGTAGATTGCTGATAGTGAACACAAGAAGTTACAGCCCTTCCACTTGGCTCACAGCTCAGCCCACAGCTACAGATTCACTCTAATCCCACTGTTTTGTTATCTTTCTTGAAATTTTGTTTAATGCAAATCCAAGAGTACAGTGCTATAATAAGGCCTCTGGTCTCCTTCTAGTAGAGAGAAAGGTAGACAGAAAAGAAAGTAGGCATGAATGAAGGTCATATATAACAAGCCCACAGCTAATATTATACTCATTGGTGAAAAGTTGAGGGCTTTTCCTCTAAGATAAGGAACATGACAAGGATGCCCACTCTTGTCACTTATATTCAACTTAGAAGTGGAAGTCCTGGCCAGAGCAAATAGGTAAGAGAACAAAATAAAAGCCATCCGAATTATAAAGGAGGAACTTTGGCCAGGCACAGTGGCTAACACCTGTAATCCCAGCACTTCAGGAGGCTGAGGCAGGCAGCTCACTTGAGCCCAGGAGTTCAAGACCAGCCTGGGCAACATAGCAAAACCTTGTCTCTACAAAAAATATAAAAATTAGCTGGGTGTAGTGGCACACCTGCAGTCCCAGCTACTCGGGGAGGCTGAGGTGAGAGGATTGCTTGAGCCCAGGAGGTTGAGGCTGCAGTGAGCTGTGTTCATGCCACTGCACTCCAGCCTTGACAACAGACCAAGACCCTGTCTCAAAATAATAAAAGGAAGAACTTAAATTGTCACTGTTTACAGATGACATAATCTCATGGATGCAGCTGGAAACCATCATTCTCAGCAAACTATCACAAGAACAGAAAACCAAACACCGCATGTTCTCACTCATAGGTGGGAATTGAACAATGAGATCACTTGGACTCGGGAAGGGGAACATCACACACTGGGGCCTATCACGGGGAGGGGGGAGGGGGGAGGGATTGCATTGGAAGTTATACCTGATGTAAATGATGAGTTGATGGGTGCTGACGAGTTGATGGGTGCAGCACGCCAACATGGCACAGGTATACATATGTAACAAACCTGCACATTATCCACATGTACCCTAGAACTTAAAGTATAATAATAAAAAAAAAAAACACTAAAAACTCCACCAATAAAATGGTTAGAAGTTATAAACAAATTCAGTAAATTTGCAGGATACAAAATCAACATGCACAAATCAAGAGTTTCTATCCTACCAATGAGTTATCTAAAACAGAAATCAAGAAAACAATTCCATTTACAATAGCTACAAAAAAAAAAAAAAAAAATACTTAGGCATAAATTTAATCAAGGAGGTGAAAGGCCTGCTCACTAAAATCTATAAAACATTGATGAAAGAGATTGAAGGAGACACAAATAAATGGAAAAATATTCCATGTTCACAGACTAGATTAATATTGTTTAAATGTCCATATAACCTAAAACCATCTACAAATTCAGTGCAATCTCTATCAAAATCCCAATGACATTTTTCACAGAAATAGAGAAAAACGATCTTAAAATTTCTGTGGAGCCACAAAAGACCACAAAATAGCCAAAGCAATCTTGAGCAGCAACAACAACAACAACAACAAAAAAAAAAAAACTGGAGGCATCAAAGTACCTAACTTCAAAATACATTACATAACCAAAACAGTGTGGCATTGGCATAAAAACAGATACATAGACCAATGGAACAGACTCGAGAGCCCAGAAATAAATTCATGCATTTACCATCAATGCATTTTCAACAAAGGTGCTAAGAACACACAATGGGGGAAGGACAGTCTCTTTAATAAATTATGTTATGAAAACTGGATATCCACATGCAAAAGAATAAACTTAGAGCCTCATCTCACACCATATACAAAAATCAACTCAAAATGAATTAAAAACTTAAATGTAAGACCTGAAATTATAAATCTACTAGAAGATAATATAGGGGAAAAGCTTTATGACATTGGACATGGCAATGATTTTTTGGCTATCACTCCAAAAGCACAGGAAAGAAAATCAAAAATAGACAACTGGGATTTTACCAAACTAAAAAGATTCCATACAGCCAAGGAGACAACCAACAGAGTGAAAAGACAAGCTATAGAATGGGAGAAAATATTTGCAAACTATATATCTGATAAGGGGTTAATACCCAAAATATATCATGAACTCGTACAACTGAATAGCAAGAAAACAAATATGGGGGAAGGACTGAATAGACATTTCTGAAAAAAAGACATACAAATGGCCAAAAAGTTCATGAAAAATGTTCAACATCACTAATTATCAGAGATATGTAAATTAAATGTACAATGAGATATCAATTCACACCTATTAGAAAGGCTATGATCAAAAAGACAAAAGATAACAAGGTTTGGCAAGATGTATAGAAAAGGAAATCCTTGTACACTGTTGGTGGCAATGGAAATTGGTACAGTCATTATGGGAAACAGTATGGAGGTTCCTCAAAAATTAAAATAGAACTATCATGTGATCCCCCAATCCCACTACTGGGTACATATTCAAAGGAAATTAAATCGGTATGTTGAAGAGATATCTGCACTCTCATGTTCATTGCAACACTATTCACAATACTTAAGATATAGAATCAATTTAAATGCCCGTCAACATATGAATAAAGAAAATGTGGTACTGTATATATATACAGTGGAATATTATTCAGCCATAAAAAAGAATAAAATCCTATCATTTGCAGCAACATAGATGAGCCTGGAGAACATTACGTTAAGTAAAACAAGCTAGGCACAGAAAGACAAATATCACACGATCTCACTTATATGTAGAATCTGAAAAAGTATAACTCATAGAAGCAGAGAATGGTGGTTACCAGGTGTAGGAGGGGGACACATTGGAGAGATATTAGTCAAAGGATACAAAATTTCAATTAGATCGGAGAAATAAGTTCAAGAGATCTATTGTACAACACATAACTATCGCTAATCGCAATGTATTGTATTCTTGAAAATTGCTAAGAGAGTAGATTTTCAGTGTTCTTACCACAAAAATGCTAACTATATGGGGTAAGACTAATTATGTTATTAGCTTGATTTAGCCTTTCTACAATGTATACGTATTTCAAAACATCATGTTGTTTTGAATGTCAATTGTCATGTTGATAAATATATACGATTTTTGTCAATTAAAAACTAATTTTTTTTATTAAAAAGTAGTCATGGGTTATTAAAAACAGATCCTCTCTCATGCTCGCCAGCGCCCTCTTGTGTATGTGAATCCCAAGTGTAGCAACTTGCCACTCTCCTAGTTTTTCTGCTGAACAAAAAGGGTGTGAAGATCAAAGATGCAGCTGCAGATAAAATAACATTTCCACCATCCTGGCCAACAAGGTGAAACCCCGTCTCTACTAAAAATACAAAAATTAGCCGGATGTGGTGGCATGCGCCTGTAGTCCCAGCTACTCAGGAGACTGAGGCAGGAAAATCGCTTGAACCCAGGAGGCGGAGGTTGCAGTGAGCCGAGATCACACTATTACACTCCAGCTTGGGTGACAGAGCGAGACCCTGTCTCAAAAATAATAATAAAAAAATAGAATTTAAAAAAATAAAATAACATTTCCATGCATCCTACTAATTGCAAGACTGATTGGTTTTAATGGGCTGAGGCTGAAAAGTATCCCAAACTGTTTATTTAGAGGAGTATGTTTAATTTTGATTTATTTCCAGTAATACAGTTTTATGAACTACATTTATCCCAGAGATATGCATAAATTCCCTTTTGCTAAAGGGGAAGCGATGGGAGCCAGAAGAGATCCAGGATTTGTCTGAAATAATAATAAAGATTTGTTGAACACCTCACAAAAATTTTGCAAAGTAGATATTATTATCCCCTATTTTACGGATGAAGAAAATGAAATTCAAGTAGTGCTCAGAGTCACACAGCTAAAAAGCAGCTGATCCGGTATTGAAACCAGCCCTTTATGGCTCTAAAACCTGTCAGTATACCCATGGGTCACTCTGGGCAGGGGTGAGGGCAGGTGGCCAAGGAGACCTTATCGCAGCCCATGGGGCTTTCCTGAGCTCTGGAGATGGGGCATACTCAAGCTGGGGGGTGGTGTGTATTAGCTCACCTGGCATTCCGACTCCTTTACCTTCTCCTCCCCGTTCCCTCTCTCTGACAAATGTGCTTCTCTTTCTGCCTCTATGTGTGTCTCCCTCTGTCTCTGTCTCTCATTGTGTCTCTGCATATCACATTGTGATTTGTGTCTTTCTGTCCTTTCTCTCCCTTCCCTTGTCTCTTTCTCTCTGACTGTGTCTGGGTGTCTGCCTGGGTCTGTTGCTCTATCTTTCTCTCCCTGTCTCTCTCTTCCTGTCTGTGCTGTGTGTGGGGTGAGGGGACTCTCTTTGTATATGTCTTTCTCATTCAGAGAAAATAAACTGGATCTCTTACTTCCATGTTTGCCAAGGACTTTTCCAACTCAGTCCTGTGCGCCAGGGTAGCAGCATCTTTAACTCTCCATTGGGAAACAGCCAACTGAGTGGCAGAAAGCTTAGGGTGAAACTTAAAACTCAGAATGAGCAATGCTGAAGAGAGAGAGAATGATTTATTATAAGGCGTTGGCTCATGTGATAATGAAAACTGAGACTTCCCAAGATCTACTGTCTGTAAACTGGAGATCTAGGAGAGCCACTGGTTTAGTTCCAACCTGTGTCCAAAGGCCTGAGAACCAGGAGAGCTGATGTAGTCCAAAAGCCTGCAGACTCAACACGCAGGAAGAGCTGGTGTGTCATGCCCGAAGACAGAGGGAAAAAAAACCCATGTCTCAGCTTTCAGGCTGTCAGGCAGGAGGAATTGCCCCTTTTCATAGGGCAGTTGGACTTATTGTTCCATTTAAGCCTTCAATGGATTGGATGAAGCCCACCCACATTAGGAGGGTATTTACCCAGTCTACGGATTCAAATGCAATATGGTTTGACTGCATGCTCACCCAAGTTTCATCTTGAATTGTAACTACCACAATCCTCATGTGTCTTGGGAGGGACCTGGTGGGAGATAATTAAATCATGGGGGGTGGGTTTTTCCCATGCTGTTCTCATGATAGTGATTAAGTCTCACAAGATCTGTTAGTTTTATAAAGGGCCATTCCCCTGCACATGCTCTCTTGCCTGCTGCCATGTAGGATGTGCCTTTGTTCCTCCTTAGCCTTCCACCATGATTGTGAGGCCTCCCCAGCCATGTGGAACTGAGTCCATTAAACCTCTTTTTCTTTATAAGTTGCACTGTCTTGGGTATTTCTTCATAGTAGTATAAAAATGGACTAATACAAAATGTTAATCTCATCCAGAAAACCCTCACAAACACGACCAATATAATGTTTGATCAAATGCAGGCACACATGGTCCAGTCAAGTTGACATAAAATTATCCATCACAGAGTGACACTGGAGGTCAAGATCCTGGTTCCCCAACATTTAAAGACAAGGCAGAGGAGAAAGTGACAGGAGAAGAGACAGGTAGGGAATGGTCAGAGAGGCTCAGAAACCTGAACTGTTTCTGTTTGAAACAACTGTTTCATATGAAACAACCCAGAAGAGCTCGTTCCAAGCATTTATGAGGACATTTTCACATATCATTGATCAAACAAATCCTTTGTTCGGGTTCAGCTAAGCCCATTGTGTGCCACTCATGTGCCCTGGCCCACTGCGGAGGTGTCCTGCAGACTGCTTTCATCCCATGCGGGCTTGAGGATCAGAGCCTGAGGTGTCCCCTAGCCACGGAGCCTTCAGTGGGTTGACCAGAAACAAAGAGCAGGTATCACCTAGGAGCCATCTGCAACCAAGGAGGGCTGCAAGTATATTAATACGCTGGTATAGTATAGTAGTTTCCTAAAGCTACTATAACAATACCACAAACATAGTGGAATAAAGCAACACACATTTTTTATCTTATATTTCTGGAGAGGGAAAGGCCAAAATTCAGACTCATGACTTAAAGTCAAGGTGTCAACAGGATTAATTCCTTCTAGAGGCTCTAGGAGAGAATCTGTTTCCTTGCCTTTTCCAGCTTCTAGAATCCACATGCAATCCTTGGCTCATGGCCTATTCCCCCATCTTCAAAGTCAACAACATAACATCTTCAACTCTCTCTGTCTTTCTCTGTCCCCACCCCCACCCTCCAAGCTCTGCCTCCCATTGTCATATTTTCTTCTCTGACTCTAACCTCCTTAATTCTCTCTCAGAGAGACCGTTGTGACAATCTCCCGATCTCCAGGTCCTTAACTCAATCACACCTGCCAAGTAGCTCTTGCCATGTAAGGTAACATATCCCCATGTTCCAGGGATTAACAGGTAGACATCGTTCGAGGAAGCCACTATTCTGTCTCATTATATCAGTTAAATCCCCCAGTTTTCCTCATTCCTGACACATGTTCTACACAGTTTCCCAGAGAATCCCCAGCAGCAAGGAGCTCTAGCAGTAATCCACTGATTAGCATCTCCTCTATTGGCTTTCCACTCTCCCCACCTCACTTCCTCACTCCTTCTCCATACTTCCTAGGATCACCTCCCAAATAAACTCCTTATATCCAATCCTGTCACAGGGTCTACTTTCAGGGAGAGCTCAAACTAAGACACTAGTCTAATTCAGTCACCATATAGGCAAACTGGCCCTTTGCCATACCAATTTCATTCATTTCGTACATTAAAACCAACCACAGACATACCTTGGAGATACTGTAGGTTCAGTTCCAGACCACTATCACAAAGCAAATGCTGCAATAAGATATGTCACACAAATTTTTTTGTTTCCCAGTGTCTGTAAAAGTTATATTTGCACTACAGTATAGTCTAGTAAGCATGCGATTGCGTTATGTCTAAATAAACACATCCATACTTTAACTAAAAATACTTTATTACCAAAAAATGCTAATGATCATCTGAGCCTTCACAGACTATTTTTGCTGGATGGAGGGTCTTCCTCAATGCTGATGGCTGCTGACTAATCAGGTGGTGGTTGTTGAAGGCAGAGATAGCTGTGTCAATTTCTTAAAACAACAGTGAAGTTTGCTGCATTGAATGAGTCTTCATTTTATGAAGGATTTCTCTATATATGCAATACTGTTTGAGAGCATTTTACCCAGAATGAAAATTCTTTCAAAACTGGAGTTAATCCTCTCAAACCCTGCCACTGCTTGGTCAGCTAAGTTCGTGTAATATTCTAAGTCCTTTGTTGTCATTTCAACACTGTTGACACCAGAAATAAATTCTATCTCAAGGAACCACTTTCTTTGCTCATCCACAAGAAGCAACTTTTCATCCAGTTAAGTCTTATCATGAGATCGCAGCAATTCAGTCACATCTTCAGGTTCCATTTATAATTCTAATTCTCTTTCTATTTCTAACACACATGCAGTTACCTCCTCCAATGAAGTCTTGCACCCCTCAAAGTCATCCATAAGGGTTAAAATCAACTTCTTCCAAACTCCTGTTAAGGATAACTTGTCCTCTTCCCACGAATCATGAATGTTCTGAATGGCATCTAGAAAGATGAATCCTTTCCAGAAGGTTTACAACTTACTTTGGCCAGATCCATCATGAATCATTATCTATGGCAGTTACAGCCTTATGAAATGTATTCTCTAAATAATAAGACATGAAGGTTAAAATTATTCCTTGACCCATGAACTGCAAAATGGACATTGTATTAGTAGGCATGAAAACAACATTAATCTCCTTGCACATCTCCACCGGAGTTATTGGGTAACCAGGTACATTGTCAATGAGCAGTAGTAATAATTTGAAAGGAATCTTTTTTTCTAAGAGTAGGTCTCAACAGTGGGCTTAAAATATTCAGTAAAACATGCTGTAAACAGATGTGCTGTCATCCAGGCTTTGTTGTTCCATTTATAGAACACAGGCAGAGTAGATTTAGCATAATTCTTAAGGGCCTTAGGATTTTAGGAATAGCCAATGAGCACTGACTTCAACTTAAAGTCATCAGCAGCATCAGCCTCTAACAAGAGAGTCAGCCTGTCTTTTGAAGCTTTGAAGCCAGGTACTGATTTCTCTCTTGCTATAAAAGTCCTAGATAATATCTTCCAATATATGACTGTTTCATCTACAATGAAAACCTGTGGTTTAGTAGCCACCTTCATCAAGGATCTTAGCTAGATCTTCTGCATAACTTGCTGCAGCTTCTACTTGCCTTTGTACTTTTATATTATGGAGACAGCTTGTTTCCTTAAGCCTCATGAACCAGCCTGTGCTAGCTTCCAACTTTTCTTCTACAGCTTCCTCACTTCTCTCAGCCTTCACAGAATTTAAGAGAGTTAGGGTCTTCCTCTGGAATAGACTTTGGCTTAAGGGAATGTTGTGGCTGATTTGATCTTCTACACAGGCCGCTATAATTTTCTCCACATCAGCAATAACATTGTTTCTCTGTTATCATTTGTGTGTGCACTAGAGCACACACAATTATTAACTTTCTTCAAGAACTTTTCCTTTACATTCACAACTCGGCTAACTGGTGCAAGAGGCCTAGCTTTTGGACTGTCTTAACTTTCAACATGCCTTTCCCCACTAAGCCTAACATTTATAGCCTTTGATTTAATGTGAGAGATGTGTGTTTCTCTCTTTCACTTGAACACTTAGAGGCCATTGTAGGGCTTTTAATTTCATTAATTTCAATATTGTTTTGTCTCAGGGAATAGTGAGGCCTGAAGAACGGGAGAGTGATTAGGGAATGGGCAGTCAGTAGAACAGTCAGAACACACACATTTATCAATTAAGGTCACCATCTCATATAGATGCTATTGGTGGCACCCCAGAAGAATTACAGTAGTAACATTAAAGACCACTGATCACAGATCACCATAATAGATAAAATAATAATGAAAAAGGCTGAAATATCAAGAGAATTACCAAATGTGACACAGAGACACAGAGTGATCCCATGCTATAGGGAAAATTATACCAACAGACTTGTTGAGTGCAGGTTGCCACAAACCCTCAATTTTTAAGAAATGCAGTATCTGCAAAGTTCAATAAAGTGAAAGACAATAAAATGAAATGTATCTGCACTAAAATGAACAGAATGAGGCATAAAAGGAAGGCAGACAAACTGGCCAAGTTCAAGGTAGAAGCCATCTCTGTTTATCTAAATTAATTCTAACTGAAGAATTTCAGGCTACCTGAATTTATAAAATATAGCATTCCCATATAGCATTCTGTAAGATATACTTCATAGATAGGTTCCTTAGGTTCCCATTGAATTTTGAAGGAGTTATAGTCTCTTTAATAGAAAATTTTTCAATATCGCATCTTTCAAGGTGGGAAAACTTGTTATCTCAATCAATGAAAAGAGAAATGCATGCTCCACCTAAATAAATGAAATCTCAGAGCATAGTTCTTTGTTCAAAGCATGTGTAACTAAATCTCAATTATGGTATTTCTACGGTGTCAAGAAATAAATGGAGACCAGCTCTTCTTCTTTCTTGTTATTTAACCATAAATGCTATTTCTAACCCAAGAAATGAGGTTTTTTTCCAACTTATATAACACATTTAAGAATAACAAAACTTACTAAGTTTTAAGTATTATCTGCATGTTTTTAAAGAATCTTGAGTTTTTCTAGCTACAGATTATTCTCTAATGATGCTAAATTTACCTGCTTCAAAATCACACCGAAACTGTCTATAATAATTTGCTCTTCACGTAATTACAGAACAACACGATTCCAATAAATAGAATGACCCACTTCTTTGCACAGAGCTAAGTGAACATTAATCGTGTATCTAAGAAGCAATTAATTCTGAAAGCTCTGCACTGATATTTACAAAGAAGGGTGCAAAGAGCCCAGATACCCTAATCTCTACCTTCAAGTAATATTAAGAATGTCTTTAGTTAATTGTAAGTTTAGGAATGACACTAGATACCTACTGGGAAGATGCAAAGAGAACGTCCTGCAATCAACTGTACATCCTGCCAGGGTTATTCATTAGTGCTAACAATATTTATAAACTATAAACCTATTATCACAACTCTTGTGATGAGAAGGCTGTCATGAACTTCAACCATAGGGAAATACATGATACATAAATGAGGAAGAAAGCATCCCTCAATGTGTCTTCCTTTTTCTTCCCAAAATGGAAAGCAATAACATACAATATTGATTCCCATTATTCACCAGGGGAGAAAAAAAATATTTGCCTCCCCCTATGCTTGATCATGAGGCGGAAAAAAAAAAAACAAAAACAAAAACAAAAATCACTGCTCTTTACCTAAGCACCCTTGAAGTTTCTGCTGAGCACCAAGGTTTCTGATCTATGATTTTACCACCCAGCAGCATCAAGTACATGCTCAGGGGACCTGAAATTCTCATTCTCATGAGATCTCTTCTCACATTTGCACTACCTGATCTTCAATCCATTCGTGAAAAAGAAAATAGTTTGGCCTTCATACTTTATTTTTAACAGAAAGTTTACTGCTTTCTGAAGTTCAGTATCATCAAGCTTCCAGTGCAAAGTCAAGTTTGTGTGTCATGCTTACCAGGTCTGCTGAATCGAAAATTTGCCATCTTGAGATATAACCAAGGCTTTAGCAACCATAAACCCATCAGCTCTACCTTCAGTCCCTCCTCATTCTCAATTTTATGTAAGGTGATAAACCCCTTTAGCATCAAGACAAGGTCCCCAAGCACATTCCTCTCCTTTATATAAATTTGGGGGCTTCCACTGATAAAAAGCCATGGCTTGACCATAGGGCCAAGGTAAACAGAAGATTGCCTACTGACCAAGTGGCTCTAGTCTCTTGTTTGCCATTGGCCCTTAGCTGGAGTTTCTGACATGATTCTACTTAACCAACAGGAAGCTCCCATCTCCCTAGTGCCTTGACTCAGCCAGCAGATGAAATTAATTAGAAGTGGAGTGCTAAATAAGTACTAAAGTGGTTTTCAAGGAAGCTTCAGGGTTTGTTTTCCAAAAGTTCCATTTACCAGTTCATAATTTTCACTTCTCAAAATAATGGGCAAATACCAAGCTGCACACTCAAGAGAGATTAAGGCAAATCTTTGGTTAAGAACACCTGAACATTAATGATTAAAGAGTAGACAATTTCATCTATGTAAGATAATAAGTTCTGGAGATCTGTTATAGAGCATAGTTCCCATAGCTAATGATACTGTATTGTACACTTAAAATCTGCTAAAACGGTCTTTTTTTTAAGTTGCAGTTTTGAGTTTTACTTAAAGAAGATACTTGTAACCCTGAGTTGGTAATGGCTAGGAGAAGAAGACGGAGTCCTCTAAAGTTTTGTTTCATTTTTATTTTCTAATTTAGAACATCAAATCTATTAGTTCCATGTTCAGGGAGGACATACCCCTTTACTTTTGGGTATTGAGACGTTGGTGTGGCTCTTCATGACGTCTTGAAAGTCATAGGCTATCTCTGTTAAAATAAGATTTTTTTTAAAGGTGTGCAACTTGGTGTTTTGATATAGGTATGATCACTACAATCAAACTAATTAACATATCTATTAACATCTACAACATCTACACAGTTACCTGTATGCGTGTGTGCTGAGAAAATTTAGCTCATGTTCTATCCACTAAGAGAGTAGATGTTAAGTGTTCCTACAACAAATATTAATAATAAAGGGGACAAGAGGAAACTTTGGGAGGTGATAGATATGTTTATGGCCTTGGTGGTGATGGTTTCAGGGGTGTATACTTGTCCCCAAACTCATCGAGTTGTACACATTTAATATGTGTAGCTTTTTATACATCAAAAGCATTACAGTTAATATGCTCAAAGGCAGAACTTTTCTGCTATCTAAATGGATTACTTGAAAGTCTCCTTCAGCTCTTGAACCATAGGAAAAAACCTAAAGGTCTTGACAGACCATTACAGGATAGCAGGTGAACAGGCCAGACTCTGTCTTTCCCCTTTTTTAATCGCTTAAGCAAGCATGTTACATGCCCCTGGTAGCAACTGTTCGACTATATATGAAGAAGAACAGTCAATCTCAGCTTCCTCATTCCTTAGTCATTGGAAACATGCTTCCACTTGGCCAGGTTCTTAAGATGCTACCCCTCCTATTTGTTACATTTACTTACTTTCCCTCCTGCTGGAACATTTGCTTCCTTGTGTGATCTGTAATTTTTCAAGTGAACTTATTTTTCATGGAGGGTGTTTTTCCCATGGGAATCCTGTACACCCTGAATTGCAGCAGTGTCACTACAAATGAACAATTTCTTGTTTGCTTGTGCTGAGCATACCAGGAGCTTCACCACCTGGAACAGCACTGTACATTAATCTCTGAGTTGGGGATTCCTGCATCATGAAGGCAAGGCTGGGGCTTCATGTCTTTTATTCTCTCCCACTCAGAGCCTCAGAAACAGAGGTGCTCCTTTGATGTTCCCCTGGCTTGCTGGCAAGTAACTTTTCCAGAGCTCCTTTTGCTGAGGGGCAGCTTTTCCAGGGTGCCATCTTTGTGCAAAGTTTTCAGCTCCCATTCCCTGCCCTCCACCAGCCAAGGCCATGTCTCCTAATGCCACGTTGGTGTTAAACATCCCAGCATTGTATTTGGTCCAGTGTGGGACACCACGGCTGCAGCGCAGGAAGCCAGTACTCAGGCTTCAAGTTGCCTCCACTGACAACAACAGATTTCCTTCCAAGATCAGTTACGTATTTCAAAATTTTGCTGTAGCATATCCAGCACTTCTCTGCGTTTGTAGCAGGATGTATAAATCCACACTCACTCAGTCCACCAGGCTGCTGGAACCAGAAATCCAGGCTCAACTTCTAACCAGGTGTTTTTGTTTTTTTATTTATTGAGGTAAAATTCACAAAGATGGGGGAAAAGCAGTGCAGAAAAGCTGGAAATTCAAAAAATCAGAGCTCATCTCCCCCTCCAAAGGAACGCAGCTCATCGCCAGCAACGGAACAAAGCTGGACGGAGAATGACTTTGACGAGTTGAGAGAAGAAGGCTTCAGTCGATCAAACTTCTCAGAGCTAAAGGAGGAACTACATAACCAGCGCAAAGAAACTAAAAACCTTGAAAAAAGAATGGATGAATGGATAACTAGAACAATCAATGCAGTGAAGACCTTAAAAGAACTGACAGAGATGAAAACCATAACATTAGAACTACGTGACAAATGCACAAGCTTCAGTAACCGACTCGATCTACTGGAAGAAAGAGTATCAGCGATTGAAGATCAAATGAATGAAATGAAGCGAGGAGAGAAGTGTAGAGAAAAGAGAGTAAAAAGAAATGAACAAAGCCTCCAAGAAATATGGGATTATGTGAAAAGACCAAATCTACATCTGATAGGTATGCCTGAAAGTGACGGGAAAAATGGAACCAAATTGGAAAACTCTGCAGGATATCATCCAGGAGAACTTCCCCAACCTAGTAAGGCAGGCCAACATTCAAATTCAGGAAATACAGAGAACGCCACAAAGATACTCCTCGAGAAGAGCAACTCCAAGACACGTAATTGTCAGATTCACCAAAGTTGAAATGAAGGAAAAAATGTTAAGGGCAGCCAGAGAGAAAGGTTAGGTTACCCAAAAAGGGAAACCCATCAGACTAACAGCAGATCTCCCGGCAGAAACTCTCCAAGCCAGAAGAGAATGGGGGCCAATATTCAACATTCTTAAAGAAAAGAATTTTCAGCCTAGAATTTCATATCCAGCCAAATTAAGTTTCGTAAGTGAAGGAGAAATAAAATCCTTTACAGACAAGCAAATGCTGAGAGATTTTGTCACCATCAGGCCTGCCCTACAAAAGATCCTGAAGGAAGCACTAAACATGGAAAGGAACAACAGGTACCAGCCATTGGAAAAACATGTCAAAATGTAAAATCCATAGATGCTAGGAAGAAACTGCCTCAACTAGCAACCAAAATAACCAGCTAATATAATGACAAGATCAAGTTCACACATAACAATATTAACCTTAAATATAAATGGACTAAATGGTCCAATTAAAAGACATGGACTGGCAAATTGGATACAGTCAAGACCCATCAATTTGCTGTATTCAGGAGACCCATCTCACATGCAGAGACACACATAGGCTCAAAATAAAGAGATGGAGGAAAATCTACCAAGCAAATGGAAAACAAAAAATGGCAGGGGTTGTAATCCTAGTCTCTGATAAAACAGACTTTAAATCATCAAAGATCAAAAGAGACAAAGAAGGTCATTACATAATGGTAAAGGGATCAATTCATCAGGAAGAGCTAACTATCCTAAATATGTATGTACCCAATACAGGAGCACCCAGATTCATAAAGGAAATCATTAGAGACTTACAAAGAGACTTAGATTCCCATACAATAATAATGGGAGACTTTAACACCCCACTGTCAACATTAGACAGATCAATGAGACAGAAAGTTAATAAGGATATCCAGGAATTGAACTCAACTCTACACCAAGCGGACCTAATAGACATCTACAGAACTCTCCACCCCAAATCAACAGAATAGACATTCTTCTCAGCACATCACACTTATTCCAAAATTGACCACATAGTTGGAAGTCAAGCACTCCTCAGCAAATGTAAAAGAACAGAAATTATAACAAACTGTCTCTCAGACCACAGTGCAATCAAACTAGAACTCAGGACTAAGAAACTCAATCAAAACCACTCAACTACATGGAAACTGAACAACCTGCTCCTGAATGACTACTGGGTACATAACGAAATGAAGGCAGAAATAAAGATGTTCTTTGAAACCAATGAGAACAAAGATACAATATACCAGAATCTCTGGGACACATTTAAAGCAGTGTGTAAAGGGAAATTTATAGCACTAAATGCCCACAAGAGAAAGCAGGAAAGATCTAAAATTCACACCCTAACATCACAATTAAAAGAACTAAAGAAGCAAGAGCAAACACATTCAAACGCTAGCAGAAGGCAAGAAATAACTAAGATTAGAGCAGAACTGAAGGAGATACAGACACAAAAAAAACCCTCCAAAATATCAATGAATCCAGGAGCTGGTTTTTTGAAAAGATCAACAAAATTGATAGACTGCTAGCAAGACTAATAAAGAAGAAAAGAGAGAAGAATCAAATAGACACAATAAAAAATGATAAAGGGGATATCACCACTGACCCCACAGAAATACAAACTACCATCAGAGAATACTATAAACACCTCTATGAAAATAAACTAGAAAACCTAGAAGAAATGGATAATTTCCTGGACACTTACACTCTCCCAAGACTAAACCAGGAAGAAGTTGAATCCCTGAATAGACCAATAGCAGGCTCTGAAATTGAGGCCATAATTAATAGTCTATCAACCAAAAAAAGTCCAGGACCAGACGGATTCACAGCCAAATTCTACCAGAGGTACAAGGAAGAGTTGGTACCATTTCTTCGGAAACGATTCCAATCAATAGAAAAAGAGGGAATCCTCCCTAACTCATTTTATGAGGCCAACATCATCCTGATACCAAAGCCTGACAGAGATACAACAACAAAAAAAAAGAGAATTTTAGACCAATATCCCTGATGAACATCGATGCAAAAATCCTCAATAAAATGCTGGCAAACCAAATCCAGCAGCACATTAAAAAGCTTATCCACCATGATCTAGTGGGCTTCATCCCTGGGATGCAAGGCTGGTTCAACATACACAAATCAATAAACGTAATCCAGCATATAAACAGAACCAAAGACAAAAACCACATGATTATCTCAATAGATGCAGAAAAGGCCTTTGACAAAATTCAACAGCCCTTCATGATAAAAACTCTCAATAAATTCCGTATTGATGGAAAGAATCTCAAAATAATAAGAGTTATTTATGACAAACCCACAGCCAATATCATACTGAATGGGCAAAAACTGGAAGCATTCCCTTTGAAAACTGGCACAAGACAGGGATGCCCTCTCTCACCACTCCTACTCAACATAGTGTTGGAAGTTCTGGCTAGGGCAATCAGGCAAGAGAAAGAAATAAAGGGTATTCAGTTAGGAAGAGAAGAAGTCAAATTGTCCCTGTTTGCAGATGACATGCTTGTCTATTTAGAAAACCCCATTGTCTCAGCCTAAAATCTCCTTAAGCTGATAAGAAACTTCAGCAAAGTCTCAGGATACAAAATCAATGTGCAAAAATCACAAGCATTCTTATACACCAGTAACAGACAAACAGAGAGCCAAATCATGAATGAACTCCCATTTACAATAGCTTCAAAGAGAATAAAATACCTAAGAATCCAACTTACAAGGGATGCAAAGGACCTCTTCAAGGAGAACTACAAACCGCTGCTCAGTGAAATAAAAGAGGACACAAACAAATGGAAGAACATACCATGCTCATGGATAGGAAGAATCAATATCGTGAAAATGGTCATACTGCCCAAGGTAATTTATAGATTCAATGCCATCCCCGTTAACTTTCTTCACAGAATTGGGAAAAACTACTTTAAAGTTCATACGGAACCAAAAAAGAATGCACATTGCCAAGACAATCCTAAGCCAAAAGAACAAAGCTGGAGGCATCACGCTACCCGACTTCAAACTATACTACAAGGCTACAGTAACCAAAACAGCATGGTACTGGTACCAAAACACACATATAGACCAATGGAACAGAATAGAGCTCCCGGAAATAATACCACACATCTACAGCCATCTGATCTTTGACAAACCTGTCAAAAACAAGAAATGGGGAAAGGATTCCCTATTTAATAAATGGTGCTGGGAAAATTGGCTAGCCATAAGTAGAAAGCTGAAACTGGATCCTTTCCTTACTCCTTATATGAAAATTAATTCAAGGTGGATTAGAGACTTAAATGTTAGACCTAAAACCATAAAAACCCTAGAAGACAACCTAGGTAATACCATTCAGGACATAGGCATGGGCAAGGACTTCATGTCTAAAACACCAAAAGCAACGGCAACAAAAGCCAGAATTGACAAATGGGATCTAATTAAACTAAAGAGCTTCTGCACAGCAAAAGAAACTACCATCAGAGTAAACCTACAGAATGGGAGAAAATTTTTGCAATCTACTCATCTGACAAAGGGCTAATATCCAGAACCTATAAAGGACTCAATCAAATTTACAAGAAAAAAACAAACAACCCCATCAAAAAGTGGGCAAAGGATATGAACAGACACTTCTCAAAAGAAGACATTCATACAGCCAACAGACACATGAAAAAAGGCTCATCATCACTCGCCATCAGAGAAATACAAATCAAAACCACAATGAGATACCATTTCACACAAGTTAGAATGGCAATCATTAAAATATCAGGAAATAACAGGTGTTGGAGAGGATGTGGAGAAATAGGAACACTTTTACACTGTTGGTGGGACTGTAAACTAGTTTAACCACTGTGGAAAACAGTGTGGCAATTCCTCAAGGATCTAGAACTAGAAATACCATTTGACCCAGCCATCCCACTACTGGGAATATACCCAAAGGATTATAAGTCTGCTGCTATAAAGACACATGCACACGTATGTTTATTGCAGCACTATTCACAATAGCAAAGACTTGGAATCAACCCAAATGTCCATCAGTGACAGATTGGATTAAGAAAATGTGGCACATACACACCATGGAATACTATGCAGCCATAAAAAAGGATGAGTTCGTGTCCTTTGTAGGGACATGGATGCAGCTGGAAACCATCATTCTCAGCAAACTGTCACAAGAACAGAAAACCAAATACCACACGTTCTCACTCATAGGTGGGAACTGAACAATGAGATCACTTGGACACAGGAAGGGGATCATCACACACCGGGTCCTATTGTGGGGAGGGGGTAGGGATAGCATTAGGAGATATACCTAATGTAAATGATGAGTTAATGGGTACAGCAACCAACATGGTACATGTATACATATGTAACAAACCTGCACATTGTGCACATGTACCCTAGAACTTAAAGTATAATAGAAAAAATTTACATAACATAAAATTGACCATTTTAAAGTGTGCAATTCAGTGACATTTTGCATTTTCACAATGTTATATAACCATTACCTCTATCTAGTTCTAAAATATTTTTATCACCCCCCCAACTCATACACACAAAAAAAGCCTAGACCCATAAGCAGTCCCTCTCCAATCCCCTCACTCCCCAGCCCCTGGCAACCACTCATTCACTTTCTGTCTCTATGGACTTACCTATTCTGGACATTTCATATAAGTTGAATCATACGACATATGACCTTCGGTCTGGCTTCTTTCACTTAGCATAATTTTTTTAAATTTATTTTTATTTTTTTTCAACGGAGTTTTGCTCTTGTTGCCCAGGCTGGAGTGCAATGGCGCAATCTCGGCTCACCGCAACCTCCGCCTCCCAGGTTCAAGCAATTCTCCTGCCTCATCCTCCCAGTAGCTGGGACTATAGGCATGTGTCACCACGCCCAGCTAATTTTTGTATTTTGAGTAGAGGCGGGGTTTCTCCATGTTGGTCAGGCTGGTCTCGAACTCCTGACCTCAGGTGATCTGCCTACCTCGGCCTCCCAAAGTGCTGGGATTACGGGTGTGAGCCACCGTGCCCAGCCAGCATAATATTCTTAAGGTTTACCCACATTGTAGCATTTATACAAATGGCCAATAAAGGCATGAAAAAAATGCTGAACATCATTAGTCATTAGGGAAATGCGAATCAAAACCACAGTGAGGTAGTACTTCATATCCACTAGGAAGGCCACAAAAAAAGAAAGAGAAAATTACAAGTGTTAGTGAGGATGTAGAGAAGTTAGAACCCTCATATGTTGCTGGTGGGAACATAAAATGATGCCGCCACTGTGCAAAACCCTCAGCTGCTCCTCAAAAAGTTAAACAAAATATTGACATATAACCCAGCAATTCCACCGTTAGGTATATACTCACAAGAACCGAAAACAGGTCCTCAAACAAGTACTTGTACATGAATGTTCATAGCAACACTACTCACAATAGCCAAAAGGTGGAAATAACCCAAATGTCCATCAACTGACTGATAAACAAAACGCAGTACAGACATACAGTGGAATATTATTCAGCCCTAAAAAGAAATAAAGTTCTGATACATCTACAAAATAAAATTTGTATGCACCTTGAAAACATTATACTAAGTGAATGGAGACACTAAGGGAATTTGCTAAGGGATAGAAGATGGGGTAAAGAAGCTAAGTGGGCATTCCTGGAAGCTGTGTGGGTGCCATAGAAAGGGGAGAGAGTAGAACTCCTATTCCATCCACACATATTCAACCCATCCTGCCTCAATGCCCATGTGATACCCACCTGCTGCACTTCCTGCTACCCAGCATTACAGTCAGACCAGCCAGCCTAGATGGCCAGAAATAGGAAGGCCTCTTACTGAAACAATTTCTCACTTATTATTTCTTTGGAGTAACTGTAAAATGTACCAAGTCGACCACTAGGCAAAAAATGGAGGAAGAAGAAGCAAAACCATACCTGTGTTGATTTTCCAATTTTTTTATCGTGATAATGTACACATGACATAAAACTGACCATCTTAACCATTTTCAAGTATGTAATTTGGTGGAATTAACTACCATATATTCATAATGTCACCAGCACCATCCATCTCCAGAACTTCCCATCATGCAAAACTGAAACTCTATACCCATTTTTTAAAACTCTCCATTCTCCCCTCCTGCTAGCCTCTGGGAACCAGCATTCTGTCTCTATGAATTTAACTACCTTAGATGCCTCGTATAAGTGGAATTATATAGTATTTGTCTTTTGGGGATGGGCTTATTTCACTTAGAATAATGTCTTCAAGGTTCATCCATGTCATATGTCAGAATTTCCTTCCTTTTTAAGCATATGTCAGAATTTCCTTCCTTTTTAAGGATGAATAATATTCCTCTATATATTGTTTATCCACACACCCATCAGTGGACACTCGGGGTACCTCCACATTGTAGCTACCATAAATAATGCCACTATGAACATGGATGTACAAATATCTATTTGTGACTCTGCTTTCAATTTTTTTGTATATATACCCAGAAGTAGAATTAGGTTATTACCTGATATGTGTTTCATTCAGTTAGAAGGGGAATTCAATAATGTAACCAACTTCTATTGAGTATCTAATAGGTACCAGGTACTGCACCAGAAAAGAGCTCTAAAATGTTATGTATTTATGAATTAAAATGAAGACTGCAGTTAGGCTTAAAAGGGAGGAAGAGAAATTGAATTGTATTTTTTCAGCAGACATAATTAAATCCCAAAGCTCTGAGCATCGATTAGACACTAGAAATAAAATCTGATTATCCCAGAGACTCATTTTCATACACTTTTATGAGTTGCCTAACTGTGCATGGCCCTGAATTAGCCATCAACCAAAATGGATTTGTTTTTACCCAGTAACAAACAAACCTTGAACCCATTTACAAGTTTCTTATGAAGAGGCAGTCAGAGCTTTTGTTTAATTGGCAATATAATCATGTACATTATTAATGATAAGTTTATTTTCTTCCTAATGTAGAAGTTAGAAAGGCCATTAACGCTGCAGCAAGTTACAAATGTACACTAAGAGAGCCTGACCAAGTCAGCCACTTGCTCCGTGGTCCAACATTACAGAGAAATCTTTTTCCAAGATTTGTGAGAGGTTTTATGTTCCCACAGAGGCACTTGCAACAGACTTCAGCGAGAACTGCCGCTACTATGGCCATCTCAACTCTAAGAAAAATGCTTCCAAAATTTTAATGCAATATATGATACACTGACAAATTGAATTCAGAGCCCAGTCATTCGCACAGAGCCAAAAAGAAATCCTCAACAGAAATTGGACAAAAGTAACTTGAAAAGTTCTCCCTGCCATTGTTTTCTCCTATCACATACTTCCAAGCCATGCTGCCTTCATTTTCGCCTTAGTACCACAAGGGTGTCTCCTGTTTCTTTCCAAGTAACATTTTGAAAGGCAGTCTGCTCACATCACTCCCTGCTTAAAACCCCTTCCAAGCTTTCTACTGCCCTCAGGAAAAAGTCTGACCTTCACTCAGTTTCCAAGGGCCTGTATGATTTCAGTTCTTACGGTGAGCTGAGTGCCCCACTTACAAATCTTCACACTTATTCTTCCTTCCGTCTTCACCTTTTCTTCTCCCAGCTGACTCCTACTCATTCTTCAGACCCAGCTTAAAGGGCCCTTCCTCGGAGACGTTTGTTCTGGGCCCTACACTAGATCTCTCATCTGGAGCACCCAGATGAGACTCACGTGTTTTGCTCATTGCTGCAGCTCCAGCACCAGAGCAGGCCTGGCATGCAGAAGACACTACTGGTTAAATCAATGAACCATCTTCTACCATAATACATTCTAATGAGAACTGAGGCTATTGTTCTCATACATTAGGAGCCCGATGAAGGATAAGTCTATTGGACTCATATAAATAATGTAGTCCTACTGAATACTATCTATAGGAGGGCTTCCTTATCATTTTTGTGCTAGGGACCCATCTGACTGTCCAATGAAGACTATGAACCCCTACTTAGGACACTATTTATAAATGCATAAAATAAAATACAGAGAACTCTAAAGAAACATTTAAAGAAATACTTAAATTCCATTATCAAGTTATATTTTAAATTTGTGATACAATAGTAAATATGTCTGTACTATCTGATTAAATAAAAAGATCTAGTGGCAGGTCTAATAACTACTGTCGTTTCAAAGTAGCAATAAGCATAAATGACATTTTGAGTTATCTGTGACAACTATAATGTGATATGAAATTATCTGTAACATTTATTGGTGACAAAGACACATATACTGCATTATGGCCATTGGCTACACTCATAATTAGACAAACCACTAAAATTCAGTTAGAAGTTACTGAAAATAAGGATGCAATTTTTACCCTTCGAGTTCATGGACCCCTAGAGAGATCCCTAAGAAAGGCATGGAAATGCACTGCGTAGCTCTTCTGCCGTTCGGGTGCATAGGTAACTGACACTCCCAGGCACCCACATCCACCCGTGGAGCCACTACCACATTTGTGCAGTGTCCATGCTTCCCCCAGACTGCTCCCAGGCAATGTCTGAGCACAGCAGGTACCTGCGCAGACTCACTCCTGTGGGACGCAGGAGTCCTCAAGCAGGCGACTTCGGCTCCAGAACTCACAAGCAGCCTGGCAAAAACGTTCTTAGAACTGAACTATCATCTGAGTCTTCCTCTCAGCCCTCCTTTCACAGCAGTCAGTCTAGCATTGCAATCTGAGAGCTCTCCCCACCTACTCCTATTCCCGTCTCTTTATCCTTTCCAGGTGTTTCTCCCTATAAATCTCCACCACAAGTAATCCCATGTTGCCTCTGTTTCTCAGAGGACCTGAACTAACACAATCCCTTTGAATTAAGGAAAAGAGAAAAGCCTATTTACCATGTTTGTTTAGAATGCATATTGTGAAGATACTTGAACACGCTGCATTTTTACAACACTTTACCAATATCTACCACTTGATTTCAGGAAAAGACTTTGCAGAGATTATTTTTTAAAAAGAAAATCTTTCCCATTAACTCTCTGCCATCTAAAGGAAGGGCCACAAAGGGTTAAGTCCAGGGACTAGCCTCCCTGAACTGATAGCAGTGGCTTATTAAGGAATCTGAAGTAAAAGAGCAGGGCTGAGACATACAGCCAGCACAAAAACTGTTTAAACAATATGATGTGAAGGATACACAAAAGTCAACCTAACAGAATTTCCTGCTTCTTATTCCTGAGAGCCCCTCTGACTCAATACTATGACTTATGAAGTAAATGCATTATAACTCCTCATACACAAAAGAGAAATTAAGATCCTGGATAGCTAGGTATAATTTAGAACTGCAGCAATGATGCTGAAAAAATCAGGAATTATGGCAAGTAAATTTTAATAGGAAAGTGGGACAAAGACTGTCCACAGCACAGAGCATTTCCCTTCCCTACTCTCCACTCCTTCAGAGCACAAGGGATTTCAGGTGCAACAATAACATAAAAAGTAATACTAGAACCAAAATAGGGAACAAAACAACAACAACAAAACAGGAAATGTAACTGAACACAGAAGAACCACGAAAGAAAGAAATACAAGTATGAAGTTTCTAAGACCCACCAGAGTCAGTGGAGCTGATGAGAAAATTGGGTTCTTAGCACCCTAACTTGATTTTTTTAAACTTTTACTTTGGGTTCAAGGGTACATGTGAAGGTTTGTTATATAGGTAAACTCATGTCACAGGGGTTTGGTGTACAGATTATTTTGTCACTCAGGTATTAGACTTAGTACCCAATCGTTGTTTTTTCTAATCCTCACCCTCTACCCTCAAATAGGCCCCAGTGTCTGTTGTTCCCCTCCATGTGTCCATGTGTTCTCGTCATTTAACTCCCACTTATAAGTGAGAATATGCAGTATTTGGTTTTCTGTTCCTGTGTTAGTTTGCTTAGGATAATGGCCTGCAGCTCCATCCATGTTCCTGCAAAGGACATTATCTTGTTCTTCTTTATAGCTGCATAGTATTCCATGGAGTATACGTAGCATATTTTCTTTTTCCAGTCTACCACTGATGGGCATTTATGTCTTTGCTATTGTGAATAGTGCTGAAATGAACATACATATACATGTGTCTTTATGATAGAATGATAAACATTCCTTTGGGTATATACCCAGTAATGGAATTGCTGGGTCAAATAAGCACCCTAAATTGAAACCTGGAATATATTTTCCCACCAAGATTTTGTCTAGTGCATTGGTAAGGTTCTATAGGACCCTTAGCAGAAATTCTACTTCAAGTATATTGTGAACTAAATCAGTTGTTATGGGCTGCCCCAGAAACCTCACTGTGACATAGAAGATGGTTTCTAAGGGGTAATGCCCTCTGCATTTCAAATCAATTTTTGGAAAAAAATTCATTCAAGAATGTAAAGTATCCCACATTTCCCTAAGTAAAATGAAACACGGTCTTGTGAGTTGAATTTTGTCCCCTAAAAACATATGTTAATGGCTTAACTCCCAGTCCCTCAGAATATGGCCCAATTGGAATTAGTGTGGTCACAGATACAATTGAATTAAAATGAGGTCATATTAGAGTAGGATATGCCCTTAATCCAATATGACTGATGTCCTTGTAAGAAGATGAAGAGAGACCAAGACACACATGTGAAAACACAGAGACACACAAGAAGAAGACAGCCACTGACAAGGAAGGCAGAGATTGGAGTGAGCAATCTACAAGTCAAGGAACACCAAGTATCACCAGGTACAGCCAGAAGTTAGGAAGGAAGCATGAAACAGGCTGTCCCTCAGGGCCCCAAGAAGGAACCAGCCCTGCTGACACCTGGCTTTTGACTTTCAGCCACCAGTACTGGGAGAGAACACATTTCTCTTGTTGTAAGCCACCTAGTTTATGGTCTTTTGTTATGGCAGCCCAAGGAAAGTAGTATAATACTGTAAGCACAGGGTTCCTCACCATGGACATTCCTGTCCAGCCTTGTTGCTAATTTGTAAATCCCATGGTAATGGACCAGGTTTCACAGGGCTTGATTCCATGCTACAGATAGACCAATACTTTTGGAAACTAAACCCCTGGTAGCAGAAATCAACTTGCTGAGATGTTCTAATGACCTGAGTCACCTCTTTGTTCTGAGGGAACAATTTGCATGCTGAGATGATCTAGTTCAACTCCGGCCTCAATACGTTTAAATTGTACTTTTATTCCAAGAACACTTATGAAAATTGCCTCATTAATGCTTGCTACTCCCTTGTGCAGTAGGAAAGGCACAAGTACCATTATGTCAATTTTGAAGATGAAGACATGGAATGCTAAAATCCCCGGGCTATGAAGAACACTGAAAAACCATCTACTTCAAAAAGCCCAAACCTGTTGCTTAGCAAAATTACCTGAGCAAGTCAGCAAAAATAAACGTTCACTGACCCAGCTCAGCAACTGCAGGATACAGCTCAAGTGTCTGTATTTTTAACAAATTTCCCAAGAGATTTTATTTTACCACCTTCTTAGCACAATTCATACACTGGCATTTGGGAAGCACAGAGCGGTCTCATCTTGCCCAGGTTTGAGAAATATCTGGACAGATTCCTTTTATAACAGAAAAATTCTTACGGCCCTCCAATGCTAACAAATTATTTTTATTATAATGTTACTTAAATAAATGTAACCCTAAGCCTACATAAAACTCCTAATCCTGATAGTTCTTTTATATTACTATAAAACCAAAACAAATTCATAAATTATAAAATCCCAGTAAAACCCAAATCAGTGCACCAGTCACTAAAATGTGGCTATGTACTGACTGCTACAGAGCTGGTCTCTAACAGTGTGACAGGCTCAGTTTACATGTCCTAGAAGAGACTGTATTCCCCCTCCACTCTTTTCTCTAAGACCATAGCTAGGCCTTCCTCGCAGCCAGCCTCAATATCATGGCCATCATTGCATAATAATATGACCATAAACACAATGCAAATGCAGGTTTTCTAATAACATGGGATTCTCAGCTATGAAAAGTTGTCCAAATAACCCAAAAATATGCTTATCTTAGTGTATTTACATTTTCATTCAAATGGGAGCACAAGATTTACATTTTCTCACAGTAAACACTTGGATCCTCCTCTGATAAACATTGATCTAATCCATCTGCCTTATTGCTGGCAGTCAGAGTTTAATGAATGTGGGTTTTAATGTCTTAGTAATAGTTAAAACATACAGTGCTAGCTGCGTAGCAGACACATTGTTCTAAGCCCTTTACATAGAGTAACTTGTTTACTGTTCATTTCAAACCTATAAGGTAGGTACAGCCATTATCTCCATTGTGCAGATGAGAGAATTAGGGCAAGAGAGGTTAAATTTCTTGCCCAAAATCACACAGCTTGTAAGTGGCAGATCTGGGATTTGAACCCAAGGAGACTGGCTCCAGAGCCTGTGCTCTCCTCCTAGCCACATATACTTTTCCGATGAGGTAGTCACAATCCAAAATTAATGACAGAGTCTGACTCCTCCCTGCTCCCAAGAAGTAAGAATCTGAGGCAACGAATCCAGGTTGGTTTAAGGTGTAGTAATTAAGGAGCTTGGGTAAAGGATGGGAGGTTGCACTGCATAAGAATAGGAAAAAAAGCCTTAGAGATCCGCCAAGTCCCCAGGTCATAAGTCAAGCAAACCACCAAATAAGCATCCACCCAGAAAAGCTAGGTAAAGTAGAAGGATCTGAGTAGAAGGCAGAGAAGAGAAACCAAGGAAACCAGGCAAGCGAGCAGGTCTGAAGCAGGGTGAGGCAGAGCTTAGAAATATTCTCTAAGCAGAAGAGGAAAATGCCTGCAGCCTTGGGCACGACAGGGAGGAAATTGTTAAAGTTACCAACTTAGCTCCAGTGGAATCCTGCAAAAAGGAATTCTCATTAACTGAGTATGAACTCATACATGCTGCCCAAAAGGACTCCCCACAAAAGAGGTAAAGGCGACACTGGAATCTCTGGAGAGTTAAAGTCACAAAAGCTCATAACAGGAAAAACCCAATATCCCTTATCAAAGACAACTGCATCTTTTATCTTGTCATCTGCCAGGCCTGTAAGTGATCTTTACTAACTCACTTCTTTTAGTCTAAAAATATAAAGGCATCAGACTACATCAGGTTGCTATGGACTCAATCACAGATGAAGCAAAAAGATTAAATGGTTGTGTGACTTTAATGAATGGCATTTGCTTTTTGAAAAGCTGATTTGGATATAATTAATAGGAGGCTGCCTAAAAGGAGAACTGGATTTGTGTGGTGATGATAAGAGGCATTCCTGTAACACTGACCAGTGCGGCTTTCTCCTGCCCTTCAAATTGCTGAGCGTTCACCTTGGCAGTCAGCACTTTATGCTTGTCTGCTTCTGGAGAGAACCTGGCACTTTTTCTAATAGAAGAGCAATTTTCTTTGAAGGGAACAACCACCAAGAAAAATAGCATGAGAAAAATGTTGAAAACGGGAAGGAAAAAAACAAAGAATGTGAGTATAAGCAAGGGGCAAAACAAGCGCGAGACATAATGACCTAGAAATGACAGGGAAGAGCCAAGGAAAATAATCTCTGTAAGTGACTGACATTGAGTAAGAAGCGAGAAAGGCACTCAAAAGCAATTTGGAAATGCTTTGCGCCCATAATTAAACTCTTTATTTCATAAATGGGAAAACGAACCTACTGAACTTCTGATCAAAATAGCATTAAGCCTCACTGATGAGAGAGAAAGAAATTTAAGAAAAATGAAAGAAAAACTGGCTGGGCGCGGTGGTTCACGCCTGTAATCCACGCACTTTGGGAGGCCGAGGCGGGTAGATCACGAGGTCAGGAGATCAAGACCATCCTGGCCAACATGGTGAAACCCTGTCTCCACTAAAAATACAAAAAATTAGCTGGGAACGGTGGCGGGCGCCTGAAGTCCCGGCTACTAGGGAGGCTGAGGCAGGAGAATGGCTTGAAACTGGGAGACGGAGCTTGCAGTGAGCCGAGATCGCGCCACTGTACTCCAGCCTGGGCGACAGAGCAAGACTCTGTCTCAAAAACAAAAAGAAAAAAGAAAAATCAAAGAAAAATTGTGCCACAGAGAATAGATGATTCACTGCTGCAAGATATACTTGTTTCTGAAGTATAAAAAAGTCATAATCATAGATTCTCAATTGCACATTATTTTCAAAGATACTCTCTTCCTGTCTGTGTCAGCAGTCAGTTTTATGTATGATAGTTTCAGCACCAAAAATAACATGTATTTTAGGTTACAAAGTAAAAACAAAGAATTACAGCCAGAAGAATCAAATGTTTTGAACCTGAACAGCCCTTGTAATTTCTCTGGGGTGATTCAATCAACCTTTGATTAAGCTTCTTCTGCAAACTTGCTGGAGAATGGATGCAGAGATAATTATGACCCAGGTCCTGCCTTCAAGGAGTTTAAAGTCTCACAGGGAAGCCCTCGTGAGAATTAATATAAGACAAGTGGTTAAGTGCCCATGATGACAGAGGTGGCTGTCACAAAAAATAAACAAACAAACAAAGGCATTAATTAGGGAGAACTTTTACTGCTACTGAAACTCAGGGAGAGAACTCACTTCACTCCCTGGACTGTTAAAATGAATGACCTGGAGGCATGACGGTGTGACACAGTAAGCTCATCCTTCTCACAACCTGGGCCCCTCCACTACTGCTCAGAAAAAGAGCAACACTTCTTTTTTGTGTGTCTCAACTATTGAATCCTAAATCCCAGTTTGTCCCCTTTATGATTTAATGTTCCTTTGGTTTACAGTGTGAATGAACAGAAGCATTTTTGGTCAAGGCTTTTTTCTCCATCTAGGTTCTCACATAGAGCTTTGAAACAACTGAATCAAACCTGGATTTCACAGCAATTTGTCTGTGGTGCACATCTGAGGTTCCACGGCATGACATTCACCTTCTAACTGCTGGCTTCAAGTGAAGCATTTTCCCAATGGCTTTTACCTCTGTGCATTGTTCTTTGAACCGTGAAAGCAAATGCTGTTAGGGCAACCCACCCTCTAGCCCTGCAGGTGCAGTGCTGTGGAAGGGGGCAGGGACAAACAGACCCTCCTGATAGGTCCTTAGACACTGGAGCAGAACTTGTGGCTGCTTTACTCACAGTTTAGGTTACACCAGCCTAAGGAGGACCACAGTCCTCAAAGCCCTATCCTTACACTACTCAAATTCATGCCTTCCTCTGTCTCTCCCCATTGGACCTGGTGATAGTCAGTGGCAAACCAATCACCCATGTGAGTGACTACATTCTCCCATAGGAGCAATTGATCAAGGGGGAACATAAGGAAACAAGGCAAAGACATGGAGATCTGTGACGGCTCCCAGAGCTATCAGGTAAGGAACAAGAAGAGCTGAGCTGTTGACTTGGTCTTGCCTTGTGTTGAGGTTTGCCTCTTTTTTTCTATTTTATTGCTCTTTTTTTTCAATTGTGGTTTAAAAAATGCAAAACATTTGCGTAAAATTTACCATCATCACCATTTTTTAGTGTGCAGGTCGACAGTGTTAAGTACATGCGTTGTGGTGCACAAGTAGCCAGAACTTTTTCATCTTACAAAACTGAAACACTATATCCATTAAACAACAGCTCCCCAATTTTCCCTCCCCTCCGCTCCTGGCAACCACCTGTTCTTATTTGCCAGGTAGAGTGTCTGGCATTAAACTCTTCCACATCTTAATGGTATCAACATTATGAGACATTGTGTCACAAATAGAAATGAAATAGGATGAAAGACATTATTTAAGGAAAATTCTACAATTAAAGGAAAGATTCCTTATTTTTTATTCTTTCTATACTGTAATGTCAGGTGATATCTTTTTTTGGGACTGCAACTATTGCTGATCAGGCATCCGTACGGGATTCAAGGATCTATTTGGGGGAGGGGGTTATCAAATCTAGTATTTGTTCTTATGTTCTTGCCAATGATCATCAATGATACAAAATCTGTGGCAACTTAGCAGGTAAAAATGGTTTGAAGAGCAGCACAGAGGATGACAATGAAATTAACCACATTAATTTCTAGGGCCAGCTGATGACTTCAGAAAACACCAAATCAGCCAAGCTGCCCCTCTAGAACAAACAGATTCGTCTTTTCTCAGCAGTTTCAGACTCCTAAGAATGGGGAGGCTAGAAAATCTAACAGATGACACAAACCTCTGAGGTAAGACTCACACTCACTCATTCTAATGTCCACACTTCATGGCACACCACTGGTCTAGGCCAAGACTACTGAATGTTCAACTGATGGAACTATCAGTCCAGCCAAAATTACAAAAGGAATAGTTCCACCAAAGAAAATAAGTACCTGCACTTGAATAACCAATATATTCATATAGAGAACCTTTACAGGGTAGAGGCAACTCTTTTGCCTCTTTCTCCTTCACTTTTAATAAAATAAGTCATCATCTGTTACACCAAACCATCCTTGTCCTTTTCATTCCAGGGCATCATCTGGACTGAAGTCATTTTTATTTAATTTCCATTTCTTCAAATTGAACGGTCTATATGAACTCTCTCCTTGGCTTCTGGAGGTCCCTCCAGGCTCCAGGCTTAGTCTCCAGTCTTCACTTTGCATCAGAAGGAACAAGGTAACAGTGGCCTGCTGCTTCCCCCAGCTGAGTTTCATAGATCACTCTTTAAAAGACAACTAGGCCTGATTATCTAGTTAACAACTCAAATACACAGAAAGAAAGTGAAAACCCTATTCTAAGCCTGAATGCTAAGAACAACTTTCAACCTCTCGATCCTGTTCCAGACCACTTCCAAAGTCCTGACAAATTACCCAAAGGGTCTCTGCCTTCCCCTCCCTGCCCCGCCCTTACTCTAGGTCCTGGTCATCTCCCAACCAGATTAGGCCCAGAATTTGCAACCCCTGTGGCCCAGCATCCAAGGTCCTTCCTTCGGATTCACTTAAACTTTTTCACCTTCCCAGCTATAAACGCTGAGCTCCAGTGAGACCAGGGACTGTGCCCTGCGGACCCCTATGCCCCTGTTCCCCTTATTCTCATTTCCTCCACCACACCTGTGCTCATTATTATACCAGCTACCATTTGCTGGACCCCAGTAGCTGGGTGCCAGCTCTGTGCCAAGTATCTTACGCACATCTCACACAGTTCTCAAAAGAACTCTGCTGCTGTCCCATGTTACAATGGAGGAAGCTGAGGAAGAGCACGGTTCATGGGAACATTCTAAAAATGCTTGATTCGAACTGTCTCCTGACTTCAGAGCTTTTTATTTTCCGAGTTGACTGTTTGTGTTGGTTTGCCTCTGGGTGCATTCCCTCAGTCCACCACTCCCTCTATATTGAAACAGTCCTTTCCATTGGCTTCTGTGACACCACATTTCTCCTCACCTCTCTGGCTGCTCCTCAGCTCCTTTGGAGGGTCTGACTTACTCTACTTCACCTGTGAATTATAGGAGCTCCTCAGGGTCCAGTTCCAAGCCATTATCCTTGTCCCTATGACCTCACACCCTAGGCATTATCACCGACTTCCATGGCATCATTACCATCTAATGCTGACTGCAAAGCTCAGAGTTCCAGCTCTGCCTCTCCTTCGAGTTCTAGACATTTCTCTCCTTCAGTGTCTCTCATGTACCTCAAACTCAACATACCCAAAACTGAACTCATGATTGCTCCCTCTCCCCACCCCTACTCTTCCCCTAACTCAGGCTCTGCACTGCTCTCCCTCATCTCAGGGAGAACACCCCTACCTGCACACCTGCATCATCCAGAAACTAGGAGTCACCTTTGACCCTGCCCTTCCCTCCCTCTCAAGATCCAGTCGGCCACCAAGACGTTTTGATCCTACCTCCTAAATTACTCTTGAATCCATCCACTCTTCCTCCTGTCCCAGTAAAAGTCGTCTTTCCTGTTGCCCAGTCTATTGTGACAAGCTCCTCACTGGCTTCCTCACATCTATTCTTGTCCCTTCTTCACTCCACTCTTTATATAGCAGTCCTTACAAGACATCCTGTAGCCAGAGTGATGCCTTTAAAATTCAAGTAGAACATTAGCATATGTGCTATTCTATCCTATTTTATGTGCCATACCATGGCACCCATGTGCTATTCCACGGCACCCCACTGCTCACAGCATAAAATCCCAAACCCTTACTGCACAGCAGGGTCTTGCAGGGTTTGGTCCCTGTTGGTTCACCAACCTCCACTGCACTTCCTGCTGGCTCCAGGCATGGTGGCCTTCTCTGAAGTCTTCAAATACTTCTTCCCGCCTCCAGCCTTCACAAATCCATTCCCTTCCTCAGCCCCTGCTTCCCTTCTCTACATATCTCAGTTCATAAACACATTCCCAGGGAAGCATTCTCTGACCCCCATCAGGCCAAGGCCCCCAGTAGAAGATCTCTAGCCACCTAATATCCTTTATAGAACTTGTCATCATTATAACTTAAAGACTGGTGATTACTTGCTTAATGTCTGTCCCTTCCCCACCCCCACTATGGAGGCAGCCCCTGTGTCTGGGAGCACACTGTCTTCTCTGGCATTGCATGATCCTCACCTAAGTTTCCATAACTTTCGTTAGTGGAGAATGTTCACATGTGCTACAGGTCACATCAGTCACAACCCCATTCTGTAGTGACAACCATACATGTGTCTTTATGTCATGTTTTTCACTTTTCTATACCATGCAGTGCTTATAAATATTCTATCATATGCTGGATTTTAAGCTCTAGAGAGCCAAAAAGATTTAGCTTCTCTGACTTGGGATGTTAAGAAAATAATATTTCGATTTAGTGCCCTTGGTACCTCTCAAAGACTCTGTAGAAAGTATTTAATCTACTATCCCCATTTTACACATGTGAAAACTAACACAGAGAAAAGCAAAATAACTTACACAAGGTGACTCAGTAAGTGGTGGGACCAGAAATCAAACCCTGATCTGTTGGGCCCAGAGCTCAGGGTCAAGTAGAGCATATGAGTGATGGCAAGGACAGTCTGTGACTCCGTCTGTGAAGTGGGGAATGGAGCTAAGCAGGTTTTGTGTGAATGATCACATAAACCTCCACTTCACTTCTCTATGGAGACTGGTAGCACACAGATTCTTTGGCATTACCACGGCCACTTTCCACTCCTTTCCGTTTCTATGTTGGCCAGCTGAGTGACGGGAAAGCCTTTGAAGTCATACTGAACAGGCAGTGAAGATTTAGCTGCCTGCAAGAATATACCTATATGGTTTCTTTAACTGTATAATATCCAAGGACATTGTTTCTTCTTCCAAAAGCAATTATGCGGGAATGTCACTTGCCAGTGAAACTACCAAGGCCTGCAGTAGTACATAAAATTTGTATGTGACAGTTTATGCACAAAGCACTACATCGCACTGAAAATTTGGATATAAAATATAATGTTCCAGGCCAGGCACAGTGGTTCATGCCTGTAATCCCAACACTTTGGGAGGCTGAGACAGGCAGATCACCTGAAGTCAGGAGTTCAAGACCAGCCTGGCCAAAACAGTGAAACCCTATCTCTACTAAAAATACAAAAAATTGCTGGGCTTGGTGGCAGGCGCCTGTAATGCCAGAAGAATCACTTGAACCTGAGAGGCAGAGATTGCAGTGAGCCAAGATCATGTCACTTCAGTGTATGCAACAGAGAAGGAGTCTGTCTCAAAAACAACAATAATAATAATGTTCCATACCTCACCATTTAATTTCATTTGGGTTTGGTTCAGGGCAACCATATATGCTTATTATTTCCCACCTGTCCTGGTTCAGATCATGGAGTCACCCTCTCCCTTACACCTGGATTTTAAGAAAGACACACACTATGCTGCCACTGCTAAATAAAGAAGGTCGTGTAAACTTTCATAACTTCGCTCTAATGGCTGCAGTGACTGCCCCAAGCCCTGAGGACTATTCAAGCCATTTGCTAATGTGTATGTCAACAGTCTCTACTATAGACGAGAAAATAAAGCACTAAGAAAAAATATTTCCAATTTGATTCTCTATGGGGCCACATTTCCTCTCATACATTAATTCTGAGAGAGAAAGCAACAAATACGTCCCAGGCCAAATAGCTGTATATATCCTCTACTCACCACGTGGAATGAAACAGCATGCAGTTAGACTTTTCTATCATTTAACAATTAGTTTCAAAGGCTTATGGAGTACATGAAAGTGTGCTAAATTTATAGGAGAAGGTGAGGTAGAATAAATAGGGCTCTTTCCTGGGTGTTAGGATCTTACAGTCTTAAAAAGATCACAGATACAAATCACTGTAATATGAGGCAACATAATTACCCTATATTTAATCAGCTAGTAGCAGAACATCTTTAAGTGTCATGTAAATGGGAAATATTCCTTACATCCTTGCTCAAAGCTCAGTCCACAGACCAGCAGCATCACGGTATCATCTGGGACCTTGTTAAAATGCAGACTCTCAGTCACCCCCACCCTACACCTCCTGAATCAGAATCTGCACTTTAATCAGATGCCCAGATGACTCAAATGCTCAACAGAATTTGGAGAAGCTGCTGTACTTATTTGGTACTTAGTCACTCCTACCAGGAACAAACTTGATGGAGGCTGGCTTCAAAACAGGGACTTGGATTTTTATAGAATAAATGCTTAATACACTGTTTTTAAAGTGAATCTCTAAGGGATTTGTTTTAGGATTTAAATGTACAAAATATGATTCAAAAGCTCAGCAAACTACATGGTCCTGCATTTTAATATCCTGTAAGTACTCAGACCCTTGCCTGAAAGGCTAAAGGACTTAGAAATGAAGCTGTATTCGTAGAGGTGAGAATATTTTCTTTTAATGTGTTTTAAATTGACCTTGCAGAAGCCACTGGAGGAGATGGAAACTTTTATCCAGAAGTTCAACTTGATGATAATTTTTCAGAGGGAGCGCCACCAAAGGAAACCAAGATGGGATTTCTCCCAACTTAAGAAGAGCTGCTGAATCATAGAATCATAAAATTTGAGCACAGAACAGATCTTAGAGGTTATTCGCTCAGCTCTGCTTCATTCCCAAAGAAAATTATTCTGCAGTATCTTTACCGCAGAAAATCGTATCTGTAGTATCTTTATCAAATGAGTTCCAAATTATTCATATTCATCAACCAACCAATCAACCAACTTATATATACTGTTTGATCTTCTTCTGATACCTTCAAACTGCTATGATATACTTGTTCCTTTACAAAGCCCATAGTTTAATGAGAGGAAATAAAAGCTCTTAGCAAATAAAGTTGTAATAGTTATGTCCCACGAGACGCACAGTGAAGAGATGCTTTAGGAGGAGAAAGGGAACCATTGAGACAAGGTGATCAGTGAGGGCTTCATACAGCTGGAAGAAATCTTGGAGATCAGCAGTCCCAGGTCTTCCTTCATACTAAAGAAAGTGAGGCGCAAGGGGTTAGGCACATGGCCAAGGTCATAATGCAAGCCCCTGGCTGAACTAGGGTCAGAAACCAGGTACTGACTAATTCCTTCTACCATGCCACACAACCCCTCATCAGTGTTGGCTCTCTAAGGTAAAGCTTGCTAGTTGTCCATTGAATCCCATCCTCCCCTTTTTTTGTAACAACAATCTGGTCATGGGTTGCCCACCTGCCCTAGTTTTCTAGTCTTTTGCAGTTAGATGTGGCCCTGTGACTATGTTGTTGCCAAATGAAATGTTAGTGGAAGTGATGTGCAACTCAGGGCCCACACCTTAAGAGAGTAAGTTTGCCTCCTTCACACTCTCCTTCCTTCCCACCAACTGCACCCCAGACATCAACAATGCCCTACTGGGTGGCAGAGCACAACTTAAGAGGGACCCTGGATCCCTGAATGATCTGTGGAGCAGAGCACCTACCAATTTGGAATGCTTACCTCACACTTTTATCTGAGAAAAAAAAAATAAACTTCTCTCTTCTTTAAGGATCTCAAACCAATATAGTATATAACCTAAGTAATATAACCAGAGCGATGTTAGGTGAAATTGCATAAGAAATACAATAAGAAGTATGATGCTTTCCTATTTAAATAAGAAGTACCCCTTTGCATTGACTCTTTGACCTAGCTCAGTGCCTTGCACATATGGGTAGAGATAGAGATTTTACGGGACACCTAGGTACCACACAATGTGTTAAGCAGTTTACATATGCATTAAATGATTTAATCCTTACAACAACTTTATGAACTATTATCTTCAATTTACAGATGAGGAAAATATACCGCTTAGAAGGATGAATTAATTAAGTCATATAACTAGTTAGTGTTGAGTAGAATTCAAACCTAGGTGTGACTAGCTCAAAAGGTGGTACTGTCTAAAATGTTATATTCCAAAGGGTGTGTGTGTGTGTATTTTCATGGACAGAGATCAAGTGAATGAAATTAGTGTGGCAGGTAGTTGTGGTGACCAAAATGCTGGACTGAGAGACAAAAGACCAGGGATTCTCACAGGTTGTAACTCTGGGAAAGCTATTTAGCTGCTCAGGAGCTAAGTGTCCTCTAGAGTAAACGTGTTATCTGAACCATATCATCTTTAAAGACAAGCTCTAATAGTCTGCAGCAAATGTGCAAAGACCAAGCTGTCCCTTACTCACTACCACGTATACAACCACTCTTACTTTCAAATCAACCAAAGAGAAGACCTTGCTAGAGAAACAGGTTAGTAAACCTATTTGAGTACTGCAACACAGGAACAGTATAGTATGAAAGTTCAAACAAGCAATATAAAACAACCACAGTACACTCAGAAACTCAAATGCATGGAGTTTCAGTGTATCATAGGTTGATTACTCTTCTTCCTGTTCAAATCTAGTTTTTACTTTTTCTTCAGCAAAGGAAGATAGCATCATGGGAAATTGGTTCCCATGGACAACCCTTGGATACCAACATCTGAGGATGCTCAAGGTTATGATATACAATGGTGTAGTATTTGCATGTAACTATGCACATCTTCCCATATATTTTAAATCATCTCTATATTATTTGTAATACCTAACATAACATAAATGCCATGTAAATAGTTGTTATATTATTTAGGGAATAACAACAAGGGGAGAAGTCTGTACATAATCAGTACAGATACAATTTTTTTAAGTGAAAGGAAGTTTATTAAGAAAGTAAAGGAATAAAAGAATGGCAACTCCATAGGCAGAGCAGACCCAAGGGTTGCTGGTTGGCTATTTTTATGCTTATTTCTTGATTATGTGCTAACTTCATGAATAACAAGGGGTGGACTATTCATGAGTTTTCCAGGAAAGGGGTAGCCAATTCCTGGAACTGAAGGTTCCTTTCCTTTTTAGAGCATACAGGGTAACTTCCTGACATTGCCATGGCATTTGCAAACTGTCATGGCACTGGTGGGAGTGTCTTTTAGCATGTAATTCATTATAATTAGAGTATAATGAGCAATGAGGACTATCAGAGGTCACGTTCGTGGCCATCTTGGTTTTGGTGGGATTTGGCTGGTTTCTTTACCACATGCTGTTTTACCAGCAAGGTCTGTGTGACCTGTACAATATTAATGCAATTTTTAAAGAGTATTTTGGATCTTCAGTTGACTGACTTCACGGACACAGAACCCACAGATACAGACAGCCAACTGGACTAATAATTGTCCCAGAATGAAAAGATAGGAAAGTCAGTGTTTTTCCACCATTGTTTTTCATTGTAGACTTGCTCATAAAGCAGTAAAATTAAAGAAGTAAGCATTGGAATGTTCTATCACAGTCCACAGAGTAGAAAGAGAGATGTTGGGGAGAGTCTTAAGGACAGTCCTTAAGGATTCATGAAGGAGGTGGCTGAATCTTATGACAGGAATCTTTAAATGCTGAACCATGTGGTAGACAGAGGTAGAAAGAGCAGACAGTTTAAGGTTGAACAAGTAATCTATCCTAAAGATGCAAAGAGAAGGAAGGGCCTGTGGGGTTTAAGTGATCGCCAGTAGAGAGCTGCATTAGCACAGGTCAGGCCGGGCATCTTCAGAAACAGGAGAAGCCTGCATAACACATTTAAATGACCCTTCTCGTGTTGTGTATTTCCCAGGGTCTGTACAGATCTGGGAAGGCAAGCTCCCAGGGGACCTGATGAATGCCAGATGTAAGGCCACTCTGCCAAACACTCTGTGCAACCCTAGACGGTGATATCACTGTAGAAAGGGGGGCAAGATTTCAGAAGAGCCCTGGCAAGCATGCTAAATTTCATCAGTGAGCTCTAATTAAAGTCAACATTTATGACCAGTATGCATTCCCCATATCTAGAGAATATAGATCCAAAATATCCTTTCAGTTGCTGCCCATGGATAGGGTTTCAAATGGACTATTGGATATGGTTCAACTAATACTTAACACTAATCATCTCAAAAGTACCTTGTAAATACCAGTTTATACCACATCATTCACCAAAAATGTGCCACTGAAAACCCTCTGAAGCAGTAATTCTCTCTTTGTATGGCATTTATGGAGAATTAATGACCAGCTAAGTCTATGGACTTTGATCAGAGCCAGTAGTTATTAATGCATAGGAAAAATTTTACACTCTTGTTCATTTTTCCAAAGGTATCATCCTTCAATGTGTGCAGTATACAAAATCCTAGACACTGCGTTATATGTGAGCTTCCTGGTTTTTTTTTTTTTTTTTTTGAGCAGACTGATAGACTCTCTTGTGACTGCAGTTCCAGATTTCAAGCAACTGAAAAGCTAAGTAACAGGATCTGTCAGGAGGATGTTTACAGGTTTAAGTCATGTTGTCAATACGTAGAAAATAAAGTGAGATGCAGACAAACTAAAACACAAAACCACCCTAGAACGTGCAAAAAGGAGAAATGCTTTCATGTCTTCATATTAAGTCCACTGTATTATACTCTGTTTTAATCAATGTTGGATTCATTTTGGATCTTTATTAATATGATCACAATTGTCTTTACTTCTACTTTTTCTGAGCTCTACTTTATTCACTCTTTCATTTGTCTATCTGCACTGAAAAGACAGAGTAATTAATTAACCTCTAGACTCTCCTAAACAAGGTAGTGAGGGCAGCATTAATGAGTCAGTTTTGCTGTTATTTCCTCATAACTCTTTGTCACAAAGAAGGGAATCCCATGTCCTTGACTTCGTACACCCCTACACTAATTTCTCTCTTTATACTAACTCATGGAAGGCAATTTGGTCCTAATTCTAACAGATAAATTGACTGCCATAACCAAAGACTGGTTAAGATCGGGTAGGGATATAAAGACTTCGAAAATAACTTTACATTTTATTAACTGATGGTACTCTGAAACTGTGGTTTGGTCACTAAACACTGTGGCATTTGTAAGTCTTAGACCCAGATACTGCCAACAAAGAAAAGCTAAGCATCTGTGACATTGACTTTGTAGATTATCCTCCCCAAACTGTGCCCACTGAATCTGTATTAAAAGTTGTAAAAATAAGACAACCAGATGGAGCATTTCTAAGAGTATGATTTACAAAATACCTCTCTGTCTGAAAAAGGTCACTACTCTTCAGAAGCAATGAAAATCAGGGAGAAAAGGTATCTCTGGGGTGTTTGGGCTGGCACAGGGCTTTTCACAGTGTATGTACAGCAAATGCACAAAGGGAAGAAGTTTTTAGAGATCCCAGATTCCCAAACTGCCTCTGCAATCACAAGCAATAATGCTTGTGGTGGTCACAACAGTAATGCTTTATTCTCCTTTCTCTCACCCCTCCAGGTCCTCTCAGCTGGGACCACTGATGCAGCCTTGGCCTACCTCAGTTCCCAAGTTAAGGGTGACAGAAGCAGCCTGCATCAATAGCCCTGCTGGAGCCCCTCAGCCCAATTTGGTGAGCCTTAGAATGACATCACATTCCAGATTACATGCTGAGCTCCAACTCTGTGAGGTTCCTCTTTGACTAGCCCGGCCAGGCCACACTTAAGGAGGAGTCTAATCCATCTCTCTCAGCCCTGACGCCCTAGCCCTGGGCTGGCTCACTCCAGAGGATGCAGATTCTCCTGAATTTCGACCAATTGCCAAGTCTAGGACAAGCAACCTTTCCTGACCTCCAGTTCACTGGCCAGTCCTTCCTCCAAGGTGTGATCTTGACACCCCACCCACCAGAATCCAATTCCTATACCTCTAGTCCACCTCCTACTGGTGATAACCATTACAGTGTAAAGCCACACACGGGCCACTTCCAGCCTTCCCACCACCTTGCTGAGCCCGCCTCACTGCCTGCCTAGAATCAACCCTTTCTGAAATCAGGACTGACACTGTAGCTTTCCATCAGACACTATTTCGGCTTTCCCTGCTGTCCTCTCCAAAGCCAGAATCTGGTTAATCACTTTCCTCAAGAAAGGGTATTTCTGAGAATTACAGGAGAAATGAAACCATGGGTCCTGATAACCACTGAATGTAAAGGCTAGTGAGATAAAACTTCAAATATGACTATAGTTTTGATCGTGTTTTTTGCAGCACCTTATGAATATTCCACAGATCCATCTCTGCACCAAAAGTCATGTCAGGGAAAAGGGAGGCAGGGCTGCTGCATCACATTCTGCTTCAAGTAAATGACTCCCCTTGGAGCTGTGGAAGGTACCAAGTACACAGCCTACAAGGCAGTCTTCAACTTGGAGGTGAGGGTGGCCAGGGGATGAGCCAGAGGTGGGGTTAAAGTCAGAATCCAGCTAGCACTGGGCCCTCTGCTTATGTTTTCTCATTTAGTCCTCACACAAGCCCAATCAGGTCAGATTTACCCATTTTATCTTTTTAAAAAACAAATAAAAACTGGGGCTCATAAAATCTAACTTCTTCAAAATCACTCACTTAAGAAGAGCAAAGGTGGCTGGGTGCAGTGGCTCATTGCCTGTGATCCCAGCACTTTGGGAAGCCAAGGAAGGGGGATCACTTGAGGCTATAAGTTTGAGACCAGCCTGGCAACATAGTGGCACCCAGTCCCTACAAAGATAAAAATAAAAATTAGCCAGGTGTGGTGGCATATGCCTGTAGTCCCAGGTACTTGGGAGGCTGAGGTAGGAGGAACACTTGAGCATAGGAGTTTCAGGCTGCAGTGAGCCATGATCACGCCACTACACTCTAGTCTGGGTGACAGAGTAAGACTCTGCCTCCTGTCCCCCAAATAAAGAAGAGCAAAGCTGAGAATTGAGCCTAGATCTATTAGATTCCAACACGTGGGCTCTATGCATTAGCTACAGTGCCTTCCCAGGAAAGGCTTAACAAAAGAAACAGGCAGAGGCATGGAGGATAACTAGATGGCAATGGAATAGAGAAGAAAGCAGCCAGCAGAGTCCAAAGCTGCAGAGTAAGGCAATGGAAGAACTGAAAAGGGATGCCACATGCAGCAAATGATACTAACAGAAACAGTGCCCATTAAATGTTAGCTATGTGCCGGGCACTAGGCTAAGTGTTCTAGCTATATTAACTCTTTTAATCCTTACAGCAGCCCCCAGAGATAGGCCCATTTTACTGATAAACACAAACTAAGGCTCAGGGAGGTTAAATAATTTGCCTAAGTGCCTACAGCTAGCAGGGAGCAGAGCCTGGGCTTGAATGCAGACAATAAGGCTCCATAATTTGCAGCCCTCCTGGGAGGTTACTGAAGACCTCAGCAAGGGCAATTTTAGGAGAGTGGAGTGATCTAGCCAATTTGTAGCTTGGCCATGAAGGGGAGGAGAGAAGTAAAGAGCAGTCACTCAAGGGGGTATACTAGTTCCCTGGCGCTGCTGTAACAACACACCACCTTCAATGTGGCTTAAACAATGGAAAATTTATTCTCTCAGTTCTGAGAAATACAGGCCCCAAATCAAGGTACTGGCAGGGCCATGATCCCTACGGAGCCTCTAGAGGAGGTAGAGGATGGTCCTTCCTTGCCTCTTCCTGACTCTGGCAGCTCCAGGGGATCCTTAGCTTCAGGGAACATAACTCCAATCTCTACCTCAGTCTTCAAGTGACCTCCTCCCTCTGTCAATGTGTCTCTGTGTCTTCTCATGGTGGTCTCCCTGCATGTCTGTGTCTGTGTTGAAACTTCCCTCTTCTTATAGGGATACCAGCCATGTTAGATTAAGACCCATCCTAATGACCCCGTCTTAAGTTGATTAAATATATGAAGACTTTATTTCCAAGTAAGGTCATATTCACAAGACCTGAGGGTTAGGACTTCAATGTATCTTCTGGGTTGGGGGAACACAATTCGATCCATAATAAGAGCCACAGGTTCAAGGGGGAGAGTTTTTCAAGATAAAGATGTGAAAGAGGATCCATGTATTCTTTTAAAATAACAGTTTATTAAAGATCAGTAGGCAGGTCATGGTGCTTTCCAAATAAGCAGAAAATCTGATTATCTGCATCCCAAGAAAGCTTTGCAGGGCCTGGCGTATCATTTTTAGAACTCTGCTTTGATTTAATGAGTTGGAGAAGGACATGGCTGCACAACTTTTGCCAGGAACACTTTGGTACTGTCATCTATCACAACCTCCCAGCCCATGTCTACCTTGATCAATAAGAAAGCAAAATCAATGCCCATGTCAAGCTGCACAAGTAGCTCTCAATCACACAGACTGACAGAGGCAAGCAGTTGCATTAACACTAAAACTAACTAACAGAAACGTTCCACCTGGCTGGAAATTTTTAATTGACATTTTTCTTAGGCAATTAAAAAATGAGTTTGTAATCTGTTTATATCAAATGGAAGTAGCAGTGAAAGGAAGTAGCTTGGAAATAGCCAGATTGTAAAAGGAAGCCAGCCTGGAAGTAAATGGCTGGTGTAGGTAATCCGCACACTTTTAACTAAGAATTAGCTATACTTACAATATCAACAATAGGTTTTTGCCAACACCCAAAATACTGGCATTAAAATTTTGCCTTAACAATTGAAACACAAGATTATCATATCGATAAATTGTCACTTATAATATTTATGCATTCATTAACTTTTCTCAAAACATTATTACCCACTCCTTCCTGAATAGCTTAACATAGGATCCTAAGTGAAACTCTAATTAGAAAATTTAGCAAAACTCTAATTAGAAACACCTGTGAAGAATAAGCAGCAGATAGTTGTTTGTGTTTCTAATGCCCCGAGATACCTCTGATTCTCACTAACTTTGCTATTTAAATTCACAACCACTGTATTCACTACAATATTGGAAGCAAAAAAATGGCAACTCTCAGATGAGGCAGAAGACAACATTATCAAGGAGTAAGAATGCTCTTAAACACACAACTATTTATACAAACAGATGTTGTTCTATTCCAATAAGTCAATCAAAAATTACATTTATTCCAATAATATTGATACTTTGAAAAACTTCCATTCGTACAATTACCACCAGAGTAATGTGACAAAGAATGTAAAACATTCTTTGGAATGCTTGCATTAGAATTCATAAGAATTCCTAAGAACTTACCAAATTATTTTTATTGCCTGCCATATATGTGATATTGTGCTAGGTGCCACTGATTTTTTGAAAAAGCCAGGAGTCAGAGCCAAAACAGATAAATGATATTGTTGATCAAGCAGGGTTAACACTATTTGGGATCAAAAAAATGTGTCACAGAAAGTATGTTGTCAGCCAGAGCACAATTCACTCTTGAATGCATCAAATAGAGCCCCCTGATGGTTTCAGAATTTTTTCAGAGTACATCTGGGTAATGCTGGATCTTGTAGGATGAATTCTTACCAAATGATGCCATTGACTTAAGAGAACCTGGCCAGGTGTGGTGGCTCAGGCCTGTAAGCCCAGCACTTTGGGAGGCCAAGGCAGGCAGATCACGAGGCCAAGAGATCGAGACCATGCTGGCCAACATGGTGAAACCCCGTCTCTACTAAAAATACAAAAATTAGCTGGGCGTGTTGGTGGACACCTGTAATCCCAGCTACTTGGGAGGCTGAGGCTGGAGAATCGCCTGAACCTGGGAGGCGGAGGTTGCAGTGAGCTAAGATCGCGCCACTGCATTCCAGCCTGGCAACACAGTGAGACTCCGTCTTAATAAGAGAGAGAGAGAGAGAGAGAGAGAGAGAGAGAGAGAGAGAATCTATCCACATGTGTTGCCTATGATGTGATTGTAGCCTTTCATTCTTTGGAGCCTTGAGGCTCAGGGAGATACCTGAAATCAGACATGGAGGCTAAGCCTACCAAGCATTATCATCATTTATCATCTTCCTCAAAGAACCTCACTGATTTCCAGTTTCCCTTGAAAAATCAATACAAATGGTGAGTCTTTGTAAGTTCTATGCATACTGCAAGTATACAGCATACCCTCAACAGAGCTTCTCTTCATGCCTACACCGTCCTTAAGAATGAGCCTGTTTCATTACCTAATTTATTCTTTACAGGAGGAGAGAAATTAACCAGCTCTGTGAACAGATATGAGTGACTGCCTGACTGCATTTACACAGCAATGTGGCTCCATGTTATCACCACTTCCTACTACTATGTCTGTGAGTGATCTCTTCCTCTTAAGTGTGGGCAGGGCCTGTGACTTGCTTCTAATCAATAGAATATGACAAAGATGATGGGATGTCACTTCCATAACTGTTACATAAGATTGCAATGTCTGCCTTGCCAGCAGATCTTCTCTCTCATTGGCTTTGATGAAGCAAGCTGTTGTGAGCTGCACTGTGGTGGGGCCCACATAGCAAGTAACTTGGGGCAGCCTCCAGCCAACAGCCAACAAGAACCTGAAATCCTCAGTCCTACAGCTGGCAAGATACTGAATTCTGTCAACAACCATGTGAGCTTGGAGGCAGATCTTCTTCAGTCGACCTTAGGATGAGCCTCCACCGATTCCTTAAAGCTGAGATCCTGGCGTGGGGGACCTAGCTAAAGTAGGCCTTGCTCTTCACATTATTTCATCTCTAGAAGCTTTTCTTGCCATGTTAGTAGTCTTGATCATTCATTTACTTCAATTAAAATGTGCACTAACTTTTAGAAACTTCCAGGATAATTCTGCAACTGCCAATAGCATGTGTGTTCAGTGGTCAATCCTGGTAATAGTATCTCAGCATGTATAAACATGTTATAACATGTCACAGCCATGCCACAAATCCTCTGCCTCCACATGCCAGTTGCGAAAGCCAGTCCTGTTCTTCATAGTAACCTTCAAGAGTAAACAGAGAATCCAGAATAGGTAAATCTGTAGAGACAGAAAGCAATCAAGTGGTTGCCAGGGCTGGGGCAGAGGGGAATGAGGAGTAATTGCCTCATGGGTACAGGGTTTCCTTTCGGGGTGATGAAAATGTCTTGCAGATGGATAGAGGTAATGATTGCAAAACACTGTGAGTGTATCAGATGCCACTGAATTGTACACTTTAAAGTGGTTAGTGGGAACTTTTGTGTTATATAAATTTTACCTCAATAAAAATAATTACTCTTATAAAAAAAATAAACAGGGAGAAGGGGGAACCACAAAGGCTTTGAAGATTTCGGAGAAACTTTTTTAGCCAGAAGGAAGGTCAGTATGTTCGCTTTTCCATGAGGGAAAACCAAAACAGCTGTACTGCATGCTGCTTCCAAATACTATATTTCATGGATCTTGAAAGGTCACAGATTATAAGATTTTCTGTTGACATTAAGAATATACACTAACCGCAAGACTTGGCCATGATTTTAAAACATCTAAATGTGAAAATCATTTGTATCAGACTCGAAGGAAAATACTATCACAAATAAACAAAATATGGTTACTACTAATTTTAGCAGATCCATTTTGCTTGACTAATCTACAATGTAACTTAGAGTGACCTGATACAAAATGGAAAAAAATATAATGTCAACTAGGGAAAAATGAATAGAAAAAAAGACTGGAAGAGAAGAGGTCATTTGTTTCCTATGCGTATAGGAATTGTTGGTGAGTTTTCCCATCTTCTTCAAACACTTTTGAAATGCAGCAGGATGGGGTTTCTTCACCTTTTATCTGCTTTGTACCCTTCCATCTTCTAGCCTAAGGCATCAGCATTATACTATGAGAGGTGGACACTACAGACACAGAGAGGGTTATTTGTCTAAAAGTTTCATTTATTTATTCAACAAAAATTTATTGAGAGTCTGCTACATGGTAGATACTGTTCTAGATACCAAGGAGACACATGTGAATAAACAAAGTGTCTGCCCTCCTGGAGCTTCCAATCTAGTGGGAAGAAAGGGGCCTTCTTAACTAAGCAATGCAAAACAGGACTTAGTGGCTGGTTCACAAAACTACAGGATGAAGCTGGAGCCCTGGGAGAGACTGGTAAGAGAAGTAGGGAGGCAGACCAAGAAAGAGGGATTTATGAGAATCTGTGTAAGGACAGCCAGCACAGCCTGGAAGGGAGATGGCAGCAAGACATTTGCATCATTCTGTGGCTTCCAAGTGATTGTGTGGTCTGCTCCAAAAAAGAGTTCTTTATGGTGGTGGACAGAGTCAGAGACCTATCCACTTGTTCCTGGATATAAAGCCAGGGTTATATAGTTTATCCAATTGCTTTTGCTTTGAGTATATCCAGCTTCATAGCCAGAATAAACAAACAAATAAATCAAAATGGGGAAATGGATGAATACTAACACCTGCCTTACTCCTTTTAGCCAACCAGGGACTTGCTTTTAGGAGGTGATAAGTCACTATCTGCAAAAATGATCACCTTATGAAAATATGTAAAATAAGAAATCCCAAGAGAAGTTGAAAGTTCAAGTAAGGAAAAGAAGAGAAAGAACAAGTGAAAGAGAGTGTCACATTTCTCTTTGGAAAGTGCTGGCTTTTTGTGAATTCTAATGGATGGTATGTCATTGAAGCATCATTTAAGTGACCTGAATGATTCTTCTTTTCAGGATGATAATGGATATGACATAGGTGCTAGGGGATTAAGAGGAAGCAAGAAAGTGAGTTAAGCAGATACTGAAAAGATATCCTGTAAAAGCTTTTAGTTCTTTTTATTATTCACATCCCTGAAAATGGATATATCTGCAAATTGACTACAAAAATCAACTTTCCACAATAGAAGGAATTATCAGTTAATTCTCTCTACCCCCTCCAAAAAAGCTTTAGTTGCTGATGCTGATGTTTCTGCACTAAAGGAAGCATTAATGTTCCTACCTTAAGCTTTATATATTGATCACTATTCACTGACTGGAGTAATTGCCTACACTTGAAAATGTTGTAGTCTTGAAAGATGTTCTTTGCTTCTCAGAATGCCACATCTCTTGTGCTTGTCATGATTAGATAGCATCATATTTGCCTTACTCAGCTGAAACTATGACATCTCACTAGCCTAATGATGCCTACCTGACAACCAATTCATTTGGGAATGAGCCTAATGATTTGTCATTTAGGAACACAGAAGTGGATTTCAGAGTACCAGGAAAAGAGACAGTGACAAGATATGTTCAGCAAACTACACTTGTTTCTCAGCCAGCAGGCAAAAGTGGTACCAGGAAAGTGTTCCAACCCTTGGAATTGAATTGATATAACCAAAATAAAGTTATCAACTTTTACAGCTTAAAGAGAACTCTAGGCCAGGCATGGTGGCTCATGCCTGTAATCCCAGCACTTTGAGAGGCCGAGGCAGGCAGATCACCTGAGGTCAGGAGTTCGAGACCAGCCTGGGCAACATGGTGAAACCCCATCTCTACTAAAAATACAAAAATTAGCTGGGCATGGTGGTGCGCACCTGTAATCCCAGCTACTTGGGAGGCTGAGCCATGAGAATCACTTGAACCCAGGAGGCGGAGGTTGCAATGAGCAAGATTGTGCCACTGCACTCCAGCCTAGGTGACAGGGTGACTCTGTCTCGGAGAAAAAAGAAAAGAGAGAGAGAGAGATAAAGAGAACTCTAAAGATGTAGTCCAAAGATTCCCTGAACATCATCACCATCATCAGCTCATGATCTACCTGCAGATATCAAAGACTTACCTGGAAGATCAACAAGATCAAAGCTAGTATTAACTTCAAAATGTCTTCTTTCCACAATTACTGACATTTCCACTGAGATAAGAAACATTGTGATATCCACTTCCACTCATGCATGCATGGTGGAAATAAGTGTATGTTCATTCACTTATTTTAGTAATCAGCGATCACTTATTGAGCCCTGAAAATGTGCTATATGCTACGATAGATCATAGGCAATACAACGATGAATATGGCATAAATTTTCTGCCTTCAAGTAGCTCACAATCTCATAAGACAGACATTTAAAAATACAATAGAATGCTATGAATAAAGGACTGTACAAGTATAAACAAGGAAGTAATAGATTCATGAGAATTCTCCCAAATAAGATGACAGTTTCATCCGATATGGAACAATGGGTAGGCCAAGGGAGAAGTTGGAAAGGGAATTCCTGACATAGAGACATGGATATGCAAAATCTTAGAAACATGGAAGAACACTGCATGCTCAGGTTAAAAAGAGTTTGGTGGCAGGGATATAAAGTATACAGATGGCAAGAGAAGAGGCATTCAAAGGTAAGGTTATAGGAAGGGAAATTTGACATACAGCATCAAAGGCCATGCAAAGGAAATTCATTTTATCCTATAGGTAATATAGGTAGCCTAGCCAACACAAGGTTTTCATTTAAATGGGACCATGCTGTCTTATTCAAATTGATCATCTCTCAGAACCTGTTATAACACCTGTTCACACCGTAAATATTTGTTCGGTGGAGTTGCTGATAATGAACATAATAAGATTTGTGTTTTAGAAAGATATCTCTGAACAGTGTGGAGAAGGGACTGGAAATAGAGGAAGCTGCAAGAAAGAACATCAGTAAAGAGGCTCCTGCAATAGTTTGGTCAAGACATGATGCTGGCTGAAGGCAGGGAGGATAGCAAAGAAGGGTAAATTCAACAGTCACTCTTAGGAGACAAAATGAATGGGGCTTTGCTACTGAGTGGATGCAAGAACCGAGTGAAGCTGAGAAGAATTGGAAATGGCACCCAGATTTCTAACTTAGACAATGAGGGTTCCCAAATGGCTCAGTTTCCTTATCAGCTCAAAGAGGAGGAAGAAGGTGATAAGCTCCAGATGGCATGCAGGTGGCAGGGCTGTATTTAAATAGGGGCTAGGTCACCTCTTCCTTTGAGTCGAAAAGGAAGGTGGGCCTACATACACTGGGGGTGAGCACAGAGGAAAAGTGAAGGGGTTTCTACATGCTGACCTCACATCAGGCCGCTTTTACAGATGTAAACAAGGAAGGCTCAGAGCAACTAAGAGTCACCCAAGACCACATAAATTAATAGCAAGGCTAGAGCAATAAGAAGTTTCCCCATGGCTCCTCCCACAATATTACAATGTTTCCCTTTACAAATTAGGACAAGACCAAACACTTCAATTTCCTAGACATAAAAATGGAAAGGGGTTCATCTACAAAAACTAAGAACTGTGTACAGTTAGGCCTTTCACTGTTCTGAATGTCCAGCTCTTGACAAAAGCACATCATGGAGAATGGGGTATCCAGCCCCTCAAGCATTTATCCTTTGAGTGACAAACAGTCCAATTACACTCTTTAAGCTATTTTAAAATGTACGATTGAATTATTATTGATTGTAGTCACCCTGTTGTGATACCAAACAGTAGGTCTTCTTCATTCTTTTTCGTTTTTTTGTTTTGTTTTGTTTTGTGCCCATTAACCATCCCCAACTCCCTTCAATCCCCCACTACCCTTCCCAGCCTCTGGTAATGATCCTTCTACTCTCTACGTGCATGAGTTCAATTGTTTTGATTTTTAGATCCCACAAATAAATTAGAACACGCAATGTTTGTCCTTCTGTTATTTTGTAACCTGATACATTTGAACACTTACTTTCTTTATTCCAAGAAAAATGGTTATAGTCCTACTAGCCTTGAGGCCATGCCTTTTATAATGTGAAAAATAAATGTTCTTTTGGATGAATAAAGTGAGTGCAGGCCCCAGTGTCAAGTTAAAAAATATATACACACACACACACACACACACACACACACACACACACATATATATAATAATAGTACAGGTAATAATTATAATCATAAGGAACTTTTGCAATGACAATGATAAAAGAGGCAAGAAAAGTTGTTAATGATTCATCAGAACACATTTCTGCTATCTTTCCAATGCGTAGAAATTTTTTGGTCTCCTGGGTTTACTCATCCGAAAATCAGTATTTGGAACTCTTAATAAATTGAGTTTAGGGTTTTGAAATGTAATTCATGAGTCACTAGAGATAGAGCAAATACTGATAGAATAACTTCATGTTTCTTATCAGTATTTCCTTCTTCATTATCTTCTTAAAATGTCCAAGACCTAATGCAATGGCCAGTTCTTTATTGCCAGCCAGGTCACCTAACTGGTGCCAAATTGGTTCCCACTTGGGTTTTAGGCTGACTTTGACTTTCTGATAGAAACTGAAGCTTTTTTTTTTTTCTTTTAACTCAAACACCCCAGTGAGGAGTAAATGTAGAAACAAGGGAAAGACAGACTGCTTCAACATTTCATTTTATCTTTCATATATCATACGCTAACAAAATAATCAAGAGTATTTGTAAAAGTATTTGACAAGACACTAAGCAGTTTTCAGTATCTCAAGAGAGATATAACAACAGCGATATAACTCATGATTAATTTTTTAGGTATTTCAAATTATCTAAGTAAAATCAGGAGGAAGGGTATTCTTTATGCATTTCAAATAGTGCTGATGACAAAGGAGATAAAATGCACCATGACAAGCACCTGCGCGAATCTCTGATGGAGTAAAGGAATCCAAACGCTGGCTTTCTAATTTGCGCCCTGACACATGCTATGGGCACCTTTTTACACACTATTTTATGCAAGAGATCATCTCTGACCCCTCAACTCAGGTTCCCTTTTTGTCTCCTTCTATTTCATCTAGTTCATTTCCTATGATTATACTAATCTTTCTGTAGTATAATTTTTTGTATTACCTCTTTAATTGCCTGTCTCCTCACCAGACAGCAAGCTCCAAAAAGCCAGACTATCACTACTGTTTACCATTGTAAGCCTAAAGCCTAGCAAGTCCCTCACAAGTTGTAGGCACATAGGAAGTATTTGTTGAATGAATGAATGGATAGAAGGATTGTAAGGTTTACAGAAGCAACATTTTTTTCTGAAGAGACTTATTGATTATAAGACGTCATATTTTAAAAGAGAAACAATAGTATGTAGTGAAGGATTTGAGTTTGGGGTGGGAAAGAAATCTAGATAACTAATTGTAATAGCTACTTTTAATTGTAATAGCTCCTTTCCTTTTCCGTCTAATAGAATCCTTTTGGGCTGGGCGCGGTGGCTCATGCCTGTAGTCCCAGCACTTTTGGAGGCCGAGGTGGGTGGATCACCTGAGGTCAGGAGTTCGAGACTAGCTTGGCCAACATGGTGAAATCCCATCTCTACTAAAAATACAAAAAAAAATTAGCCGGGCGTGGTGGTGCACGCCTGTAATCCCAACTACTCAGGAGGCTGAGGCAGGAGAATTGCTTGAACCAGGAGGTAGACGTTGCAGTGAGCCAAGATCGCACCACTGCATTCCAGCCTGCGCAACAGAGACTCCATCTAAAACAAAACAAAAAAAAGAATCCTTTTGGCCAGAGCTTTCCTTTTTAGTTGACTGCAGTGACACCTGCTGCTGAGTTCAAGGAAGAGCCATCTTTTAACGCTGATAGTAGGTGGTGCCTGAGACAAGACCACAGGGGTTTGGATGTCACCCTGTCATCATGCATAATGATTCTTACAGACAGCTATCCCCATTCCATGGAGAAAATACCTCCGTGTATATTTCATTAACATATCCTACAGTAAATTAGGGACAGAGCCCTAAATTGGCCGAGAAGTAGCCAGAGCCTAACTTCTGGCTACAGCGCCCCTCCTTGGGGGCTTGCTCAAATAAGGAGAAGGGATGATATCACATACATTTGCCTCACTACAGGAAATGCATAGCAAATACAGTTCCTCTTTATCTGAATACCACCTTTATGTCTATATTTGGCTTCATGAAATTCCCACCTCTTTAGGAATTTGCCCCATAAAAATGTGGCAACTCCAAGCTAAATAAACGATGAGAAGAAGAATAAAAGAAACACACCAAAAAACCTAGAATAGTATAAGGAATCATTCTTATGCCATTTTGAAAAAACAAAACACTAGTTTTTCTAGTGTCCCTTGTTCACTTAAGATGTCACCCTCTGTTATCCTCATCACTAAAGTCAATCTGCTGGTTATGCTATAAAAAGTATAAAAGATACTAGAGGCTGCATTGATTGTGATTACACTCAAACACATCCCAAGCTGCTGTCCTCTATCAGGTTTCTCTACTGCTGAACACTATTCTGGTGTGGGCACATTCATGTTCACTGACTTTGAGTTCTAAAGTAGTTATTATCCTAACAAGCAATCAACTGTTACTTCTTAAGCTCCTCACTCAATCAGAAAGGATGGGATTATTTACTTCATTGGGGAAAAAAATGTCTTCTAAAGCTGCAATCTACTTTTAGACAGACTTTTTTGTTCAACGTATGCTCAGATTACATATGATGATGTGACTCCTACTAGCTCAATGGAATTCTTTGTTTCAGCAGATCAAAGAGAAGGGACGTGAGAAATCGAGGAAACCACCTGGAAGCCCTAGACCCGGCCTTTCTGCTCACTATCTGTGCACTTGGAGCAACTGATGAACTACCCTGAGCCTCAGTGTCCTCAACAGTAAATGGTAACACTAATAACTCCCTGTTTATCTCAATGCTAGGGTTGTTAGAGTTATTAGAGGAACAAACAAGATAATGTGTGCTAAAACATGTAGTAAACTACAAGTATCATCTCAAATCTCAAAATTGAAACATTGAGGTTTTATTATATTTGCATTTCTCTTGATAGACCAACAAGCACATTTAAAAGCCTAAGTACAACAAGCAGCCATAGACATTCAGAATTTAAGAATGCAGGAAACCTCAAATTCACCTTGATTCAACCTTTTGCTTAAGATGAAGTAATTGCAGGGATAAACTCATGGGGACAACCTCATGCCAGGCTGCAAATCCCATGCAGCCAATTGATTCTCACAGAATGCTTTCACTGGTTTTTGTCAAGTTTTTCTATCTATAACTAACTTATGCTTGCAGTTCATCTACAATTTGACAAGTGGAGTTGTACCCTAACCCACTCTTTCCCCAATAAGTGTATGAACATTAAATCTGATAAGTAACCTACTGTTAAACTATTCCTTATCCTGATATGAATTATATTCATTAAACTGAAGCTTCTCTCAGCTTTGGCAGTGGAAGCTACATGGTTTTGGTTTTTGTTTCTGTTTTTTTAGTTTAATTTGCAGTATTAACATTTCTCCATCACGTTAAGTCTAGACAATCAACAAAACAGTAAATCAAGCTCTGATTTGTAGTATTTATTCATTTCTGTCATGTAAATCCTCCCACCATGGCCAATTTCCAGCCACCAACATGACATCACCAAATGCAGAGGTGGGAAAAGATACACAGTAGCACACCATGATGTGGTTTTACACCATACAATGCAACAGATGTAAACAGCCTCCAAAACAGACAGAAGTAACCTGTAGTAAAATAATTAGGAAGTGAAGAGTTTTGAGCATATGAGAATATTGTAATATAATTTATTTAGTCATAAATTTATACAACTTGATTTCTATTAATGGCTATGTTTAAGAGCTGACGTAAAAAATTCCTAAAACTTTAACCATTGGTTCTTGCAATTCAATATGTGCTGGCTCCAGCACAGTGCTGGAAGGAACTCACAAAACTATGAGAGGGATGTGGCTTTATATATTAAGAGCAGCATCTTCTGCAGCCAACAAACATATGAAAAAAGCTCATCATCACTGGTCATTAGAGAAATGCAAATCAAAACCACAATGAGATACCATCTCACACCAGTTAGAATGGCGATCATTAAAAAGTCAGGAAACACCAGATGCTGGAGAGGATGTGGAGAAATAGGGATGGTTTTACACTGTTGGTAGGAGTGTAAATTAGTTCAACCATTGTGGAAGACAGTGTGGTGATTCCTCAAGGATCTAGAACTAGAAATACCATTTGACCCAGCAATCCCATTACTGGGTATATACCCAAAGGATTATAAATCATTCTACTATAAAGACTCATGTTTACTGCCGCACTGTTCACAATAGCAAAGACTTGGAACCAACCCAAATGCCCATCAATGATAGACTGGATTAAGAAAATGTGGCACATATACACCATGGAATACTATGCAGCCATAAAAAAGGATGAGTTCATGTCCTTTGCAGGGACATGGATGAAGCTGGAAACCATCATTCTCAACAAACTAACACAGGAACAGAAAACCAAACACCACATGTTCTCACTCATAAGTAGGAGCTGAACAATGAAAACACATGGACACGGGGAGGAGAACATCACACACCAGGGCCTATTGGAAAGTGGGGGCTAGGGGAGGGATAGCATTAGGAGAAATACCTAACGTAGATGATGGGTTGATGGATGCAGCAAACCGCTATGGCACATGTATACCTATGTAACAAACATGCAGGTTCTGCACATGTACCCCAGAACTTAAAGTATAATAAAAATTTGGTGATGGTCAAAAAGAAAAAAGAACAGCAACTTCACAATCAAATAAGCATGCGTTCAAATCTTGGCTCTGCCATTTACTGAATACATTACCTTGGGCTTTAATTTGTTCATATGTAAAATGGAGAAAGTGTCACTATCTATATCTTAGGGTTATTGTGAGGATTAAATAAGGTTTTCTATGTTACCATTATAAACAATACCTGGTACTTATTAAAAACACAAGAAGAAGTGTATGTTTAAAACCAAGAAGGAAGAAGGAAGAATAAGAAAGAAGAAGGAAGAAAGAAGAAGGAAGAAAGAAGGAGGAAGAAGAAATGAGAAGGAGGAGGAGGACGAGGAGGAGGAGGGGGTGGTGGCAGCGGATATTATTTTTGTCGTTGTTGAAGAATGTCCTCATCATTAAGCAGAGTAAGTTTCCGGGCCAGAAGATCAAATCCTCTTCTGTGAAAGTTTGTGGAAATGGGGAAAAGATGCCCACGTGCCTGGAAAACACTGTGGGGATGAAGCTAGCAGACAAATGAAAAAGTCATTATCCAGTTTTTCCCAAGAATCATGGCTATCTACTGTTATTTAAAGCAATCCAACCAATCTTTTCTTCCCTACGTAAGTGGCTCAGTGACTAGAAACGACTAGGTGTATTTTCATTTCATCCTAGAACTCTATTTTGTACCCCTGTTTTCAGAACCAAAAGAAGAAAACAGAGGTCTACTGCCTGAATGCAGTAGTAGATCCCAAACTTGCTTAACACCTCACCCATATTCTTAGGGAAAATATGCAAATATACTCAAACACATTGAATTGGACATTTTAAACTAGTGCATTTTATTATATGTAAATTATATCTCAGTAAGGTTGTTTTTTTAAAAAGAAAGAAAAGGAGAACAAAGCTTTGGAAAATGGAAGAGGGATAAAGGTGGTAGGAAGTTGATCCTGGGGAAACTGACAAAGAAGGGACTAGGGTCACCACCTGATGACAGCAGACCTGACAAAGGGGAACCTGCAAGAGCACTGCTTGCGTGTTCATGAGCTATTTGGGAGCAACTAACTGCTAACTGACTGTTCACCAGCCGCCCTGCCAAGAATCCCGTAGTTGAACCCAGACTCAGGCCTCTCATTCCTCCCATCGGGGCCACTAGACTTAGCTTTGTCTACACCAAGGCTTCACCCTCTACCCGGGCAGCAGCAGTGATGTCTGTCTCTACCTTGATCTTGCCTAGCTTAGTCCCTTCTGAACACCCCAGTGGGCCCTCCATACCACAGCCAATGTCCCGGACCAGTCATAAGCTCAATGAGGGGGCCATGGACACTAGGTGGTAAGATGTATTTGATGGGTCTGTAGGACCATGGGAGACTGAAGAAACAAGCTAGACAGCCCTAAGTTAACCCACATTTAGTGATTAATAACACACTGGTTACAAAAGGGTGGTTGTTGCATTTAAGAATGAGTAAGATTTAAGGATTGTAAAGAGTGAGAACTGATGCAACCATGTATCAGACAAAGTGAAAAAATTAGGTAGAATAATTAGGCTGTGCGTGGTAGAAAAATTAGGCTGTGCGTGGTGGCTCATGCCCATAATCCCAGCCATTTGGGAGGCTGAGACAGGAGGATGGCTTCAGCCCAGAAGTTCAAGACCAGCCTGGGCAACATGGTGAGGCCCCATCTCTACAAAAAAATATTTTTTTAATTAGTCAGGTAGGGTAGTGCACACCTGTGGTCCCAGCTACACAAGAGGCTGAGGTGGGAGGACCACATCAAGGTTGTAATGAGATGTGTTTGCACCACTGCACTCCAGCCTGGGTGACAGAGTGAGACTCTGTCTAAAAAGAAAAGGTAGAGAGAGAGAGAGCAAGAGTAGATGCATCGGCTGGCAAGAACACTCTGTATGGGTAAATATTATTCTCCTAAATTACAAATAGAAAAACTGAAGCTCAGAGAGGTTAAACTCTGTTCCCAAATTCACAGAGCTAGCAAGTGATATAACCAAGATTGGAATCCACATCTTTTTTACTCCACTGCTCCCCACAACCTGTCTCTTTCTTCTGAAATCCAAATTCCTCTTAAAACCACATTGTTACTTAAAATTCCACCCTTTGCTTCCTCATCAGGTTCATTTGTAGCTGTACTATCAGAACAGAAATTTTCAGGAACTACTACCAATTGTGTACTGTGTACCCACGTAGAGTTAATGGATAGAGATGATACTTTTCCCTCAGCTTTCTGATATTTGCCTTGCTGAAGTCCAGAGGTATTACTAAATAAGCCCAGCATTCTCTCCTACTCTAAGATGAAATAGACATTACCTCTCACGTTTCAACTACCAGTTCTTCCTTGATTAGATTAGCAGTTCTTGTCTCCTTGATCTTCAGAAATTAAAAATATCAGCAGGGCAAGGCAGAAGCTTATGAGCTACTCTGCTCAGCTGCTGGTGCTCCCTGTCACAGCTGCATGTGGCTGCCAGGAACTACATGGGCCCCTGCACTAGTTTAATAATCTGAATTTGAAAGGAATGTTTATATTCCACACAAGCCAAGACCTAGGAGTCATCACTTCTTTTTCTATTTTTACCCTCTTATCCAATGCATTCCTCTGGCTGTAACCTGTACAATCATGTACTATCTCTGAGGTGCAGCCAACTTCCCACACAAAAGTCTATTATAGCACCTCTGCTTCATTGGAATAAAAAGGCCCTTCTGTAGCAGTCACTGCTGGTTGCCTATCCAACAACCACTCACTCCTTCCTTGTTGGAAAAAAATCCTACTTCTGCCCATGTACATGGTACAGCAATCTGTACCATTGTTGATCCAGATATAGATCTTGACTGGCTTAAGCCAGATGTCAGCAAACTTTTTCTGTAAAGAGTGAGATAGTAAATGTTTTAGGTTTATGAACCATAAGGTCTCTTGCAACTACTCAATTCCAATGTTGTGAGGTGAAAGCAGCCATGGAAATAAGTAAACAAGTAGGCTTGGCTGTGTTCCCATAAACCTTTCTTTACAAAAACAGGCATCAGGCTGGATTTGTCTCAGGGGCTGTACTTTGCTGACTCCTGGCCTGAGCCAATGGGTCCAATGTAGTTCCATTTTCTTGATAGAAGCTGGTTGAAACATAGGCATATGATACAACCATGGCCAATGTGAGATGAAGGCAGATGTGTTAGCAGCTTCTGGGAAAGTCTTCTTTCTTCAAAAGGCTCATAAGAAGAAACAATCCCTCTTTTCTGCCACACATCATCACATCTGAATATGATGCTTGGGAATGTTGCAGCTATTTTGAGACCATGGCAATTTGGAAACGCTTTTGACCTGTGGCACACCTTTAGGCTTCCTTAACTGTAAATGAGGAATAATGATACCTGCTTATAAAACCTAAATGATGTAAAGTATATCAAGTGCTTAGCAGTATGGGCATTGTCTTAGTCTGTTTTCTGCTGTTATAATAGAATACCTGAGACCAGGTAATTTATAAAGAAAAAAAAAGCCTTATTTCTCACAGTTCTGGAGGCTGGGAAGTACACAAGCATGGTGCTGGCATCTGGCAAGGGCCTTCATGCTGCATCATCCCATGGCAGAAGGCAGAAGGGCAAGAGAGCACATACAACAGTGAAAAGAAAAGGGGGTTGAACTCCTGCTTTTTACCAGGAGCCCACTCCCGAGATAACTAACCCACTCCCAAGATAAAGGCATTAATCCCTTCAACAGGGCTTTAATTACCTCTTAAAGGCTCCACCTCTCAACACTGTTGCATTGGGGATTAAGCTTCCAACACATAAATTTCGGGGGACACATTCAAACCATAGTAGGTATAGAGAAAGCTCCCGGGAAATGAGAGCTACTACTGCTAAATTTACCATATATTTTTGTGCCCACAAAAATTCTATGTAAAAGGTAGGTGCTCAATAAAAACTTTCTGAATAAGTAGGTACTTGGAACATTTTCCTCCCATGAGCAAGACTGGATGTGCCCTTCCATCCCTGCTCTGACTAGGACTCTCTTGTGATGAAAAGCACATACACCTGGCTCTTTTCTAGAATTCAACCTTGATCCTTACCCGAGGGGAGCTAGGGGTTGGCTTCCTTGGCACTACTCTAACCAGCCCCAGAAAAGTTCTAAAATTTCACACTACTTATACACAAAATAGTAACTATAGAAATGATCTATCTGAGTAACTGGATTGTGGTAAAAGAGTTGTCGGTAAGATTTGACACACCAGTTAAGAGTGACATAGTTCACCCTCATTGTTAATCTGCAGTAGGCAACAGCCAGGTTTGACTGCCAATGATGCTAAGACAAGGAGATAAGATGCCTTTGTCACTATCATTAAGATTAATATATATACATATATATATGTGTGTGTGTGTGTGTGTGTATGTGTATATATATAATTTTTTTTCTGAGATGGAGTTTCACTCTTGTTGCCCAGGCTGGAGTGCAATGGCACAATCTCAGCTCACCGCTATCTCCACCTCGTTGGTTCAAGTGATTCTCCCGCCTCAGCCTCCCAAGTAGCTGGGACTACAGGCATGCGCCACCACACCTGGCTAATTTTGTATTTTTAGTAGAGACAGGGTTTCTCCATGTTGATCAGGCTGGTCTCAAACTCCTGACTTCAGGTGGTCCACCCACCTTGGTCTCCCAAAGTGCTGGGATTACAGGTGTGAGCCACCTCGCCTGGTCAAAACTAGCTAGTCTAAGGGTCTAAAGAATTCTGTCTGTAATGAGGGATGAGGAGGACCAAATGCATGTAGCCTTAATAAAAGTAGGTATTATAAAATTCTAACTCCTTTGTAAAAGAGTGCCTCTGGATGGAAACAACTGACACTGGGGAACTACTAGTAGAGAGTGAGAGGGAGGGAGACAAGGGCTGAAAAACTACCCATAGGGTACTATCCTCACCGCCTGGGTGACGGGATCATTTGTACCCCAGTGAAGTTTCAGGTGTATGTGTGCAGGTTTGTTACATGACTATATTGTGTGACAGCGAGGTTGAATTTATTTTTTAAAAGATTTTCATAATTAATAAAAAATAATAAAGAAATGTATACCTTTCTATAAAAATAAATAGGCCAGGCACAGAGGCTCACACCTGTAATCCCAGCACGTTGGGAGGCCGAGGCAGGCAGATCACTTGAGGCCAGGAGTTCAAGACCAGCCTGGGCAATATGGTGAAACCCCGTTTCTACTAAAAAACAGAAAAATTAGCTGGGCATGGTGGTGCACACCTGTAATCCCAGCTATTCAGGAGGCTGAGGTGGGAGAATGGTTTGAACCCGGGAGGCAGAGGTGGCAATGAGCCAAGACTGCCACTGCACTCCAGCTGGGGACACAGAGCAAGACTCTGTCTCTAATTAAATAAATAAATAAACAAGAGTACCTCTTAATCTCCCAGGTGAGGTTTCCTCAACTTCTCAGATAAAAAGCGCATCATCTGGCCCCTTGCTCCTCAAAGTGTGACCCACAAACCAGCAGCATCAGCCTCTCCTGGCAGCCTTGTAGAATGTAGCATCTCAGGCCCCACCCAGTCCTACTGAACCTTGTATCAGTATCCCCAGGGAGATTTGTGTGCACACTAATGGTCAACACTGTGCTTGCTTTCTCCAAAGGATTGTGCTGGCTTGTATAAAATGAATAAAACAATTATGGTGCAGAGAAGTTGAATATAAACTTGCACTACTAAGTAGTACAAAACATTCTCAAATTTCAAGTTCATATTTTAATGCTACTGCCTTTATGCTAAATGCCTTTAAGGTAGTCATGTTGGGATTTTTTTCTTTCTTAATAGCATCCCATAATGATCTTATATGTTCTGAAAATTAAAATATATAATTAACCTGGGAGGGGGAAAAAAAAAACCTTAAGAGGCTAAAATATAGGAAAGATACCACAGCTTACCTATAGCTTGAAAAAGTAATATCTGAAAAGTGAAAAACTCTCATCAATTATTTGTGTCATCTCTAAGACAGGCAATAACTGTAAATCTCCTCACACCAAACTGGTTAAACTTAACAGTCAGTCAAAGATTGTGCTGACAACCACTGGCTCATGTTGGAATAAACGATGAATCAGCAATACTCCCAAGAACATTCTGGGTTTTCAAATTTATTTTTGATAGTAGATTCCTTTTCCTCAAATACAGTTTTCTTGGGAACTCACAATACATAAAAGCTCCTTGAGGAAGCAGTGGGTAAAGGAACCAAGGTTCCAGAGGCTCACCTGCTTCTCTCTTACAATGCTCCTTTGCCCCTTTCTGCCTTTGGAAATCTGCCTAACCTTCAAGGCCGAGGATAAATGGGCTTCTGCTTCACTTTGCACACACAGAGCTACCCTAGGAGTGAATAATTAGTATGCTCTTTTTCAAGTTAAGGAAATTGAAGCTCAGAGAAGTTAAAAACTCATCCAGGGTCAATGGTGGTAAAGCAAAGGCTTCAGTTCAGGACTTCCTGACTTCAAATTCGAGCCTCTCAACTGCCACCCTGCATGTTGTCTGTAATGTTTCACAAGGCTCCACTTGGTACTTTCAGAGCATTTTATTTCCACAGCATATTTCACATCCTGCCTCTCATTACAGATTTTTCTTCCCCATGACTCATCAACTCCTGGAGAGCAGACACTGTTCTGCTCAATCACTCATGATCTAGCAATAATTTATAAATAGCAAACAGAGTTTTCCCAGTTTTCTGGGGTTTGCCTTCCTTGAGAATGTCTACCCTTGAAAATACTAAGTGTTCATCAAGCCAGGCTGCTTCAGGTAAATGACATGTACTGCCAACACCCCCCACCCCTTCTCCATCCAGGTGGGGTCATGTGTAGTTCTCACCAACATAATTTGAATGGAAGGAAAATAAAGCCATTCTAGGCTGAGGAGTCCCAGATAGCCTTCCCTAAGTTCTGTTTCTTTCCTGCCTCCTGGCTAGCTGCAGAGGATCCAGTGAAGTTGCATAGGTCCAAGAAGATGATGGAGATATGGGTGGAAGAATAACTGAGTGACAGTGGATTATGAAGAGGGCAAGGAACCAATATATTAATCCACTGAGACTTTAGAGTTGCTTGTTATAGCAACTGGCATTTGCAGACAGATACATTCCTACCTATCCAAAGCCCTAAGTCAACTTTTTTCATTAGCAAGCTATTCTTTCGCTACAAAAATGCTTCCAAAATTTACACTTTGGAATAAGGAAAAGATTATCAGCTGGGCATGGTGGCTCACACCTGTAATCCCAGCACTTTGGGAGGCCAAGGCGGGTGGATCACTTGAGGCCAGGAGTTTGAGACCAGCCTGGCCAATACGGCGAAATTCCATCTTCACGTAGAAAATTAAAAATATTAGCCAGATGTGGTGGTGTGTCCCTGTAGTCCCAGCTACTCAGGAGGCTGAGGCAGGAGAATTGCTTGAACCCAGCAGGCAGAGGTTGCAGTGAGCTGAGATTGCACAACTGCACTGCAGCCTGGGCGACAGAGCAAGACTCCATCTCAAAGGCAAACAAACAAACAAACTCCTTTCAATGGAGTGCTGGCGCCCCTAAGAATTATCTGACTCCATTAGGACTCTGCACCTTTCACTGCCTTAGAACTATTTTACAACTCTTTAAATTACAGATAACCAATAGCAAAACAAATCATTCTGTAAACAAGCCAATTAAATATCCAGAAAAGGGACAACCCTTGCTGATTGGAAAAAGTCAGTCTTGCATCCATCTGTAAATTCATTTCAACAACTTTTGACTCCACATAGATTTGTGGTTCTTTCATGTCTCATTTGAGCCAGTTATGCTATTTGCCTGGCTTCCTCGTTAATAACGAGTTAAATAAAATCTCTGGCATGTTCACTTTAAATCTATAGGAGAATCATGATTATACCTTATTTTTAAATTTATCTTTTAACAAGTATAAATTATTGGTGGTCCATCAAAAAGTCACTAAACCAAGGTTTAAAGCAGGAGTGTTTTGATACAGTGAGGGGGATTAAGATAAGAGTGAAGCCTCTTGGGATCCCAGGACAGTCCTGGGGAGGTGTGGCCAGTGCTCAAATAACGAATGCAAAGTGAGAATGATGACCAAGAAGAAGGAAGAAGAAAAGGCTGCAAGGTTTCACTGGAAACAAACTTCTTACATCAGAATTTTCCCAATGGTTTGCCCCACCTTTTTGTTACTAGTGGAGTAAACAAATGAGTTGTCTTTCTCTCTGTGGCTTCCATGGCTGGATCCTGAGCTGTCAGGTCTAGTTGGAAACCACTCTTCACCTTAACTCTGTGTGCATGGCCTCTACTATTGATCTATTTCCCCCGTGGCAGGGCTCAGAAGCCCAAGGCTCTGGTCCTGTGGCATGTGCAAAACTTTATCAGCTTTGTGATAAACAAACCCAGGTGGTAGTTCACCCAGTGCCTATGGCTGATTTCACATGAATCTTCTGCAGTTGGATGTTGCCAATATGACTTTGGGTATTTGCCCCCAAGGATTCATCAAATCCTTCCTGTTCCAAACAGTCACGATCCTCTTTCAAGAGGAGCAGCTTGAAAATTCAAATCCCATTATTTTAAGAAGATTTCAGCCCTGCAGGAAAACTGGAGGAGGTGGAAGGTGTAAATCAAAATCCCCTAAGTTGTGAGCACTTCATTTTAAATTCCTTCCCTGGATCTTGATAATCTGTGTGTTTGTAAAGTTTATTTTGAAGGTTCTTCACATGAATTGAACTGGGACCTGTTGTTGACCATATAGCTATATTTTGTGCCAGATTTTGTAAATCATTCTGTGCAAGCAGAAAGGTTCTGAGGTGGAAAAGCAGAACCCTGTGGCCATTAATTCTCAAATGCTGAAATGAAATAAACAAGTTGATTTCAACTTCAACTGATCACTAAGCTTAGCTTCAAGGCTTTAGCATCCTTTTTTATGGTCTCCGTTGGAGACAGGGAAAAACTACTTAATTGCTCTGTTTCTGAATTGCAAAAGTTAAGTGCATTCTTTCTCTGATCCAGATTAAGTAAACTAAGTAAAATTTGGGAGACACCAAATATTCCAGATTCTTAACAGAGTGGACCAAGAGCATTTAATTAAGTAATTCACCTTAATTAGCATCATGTAATTGCAAATCATTTTGCAAAAGGATTGCAAAAGGACCAATTGCAAAAGGATCAATTGCAAAAGGACCCATTTTGACTACTTTCTCCATTTTGTTTTAACACAGTTGGAAACTCTTTAACATCATCTTTGTTTACTTTCCTCTGTATTTTCCAAAGAGGACAATTTATACTTTATTTCTTCCTTTCTGAAAAACTTCCCAGTTTTCCTAGTGTTTACTTCTTGTTTAATTCCCAGAAGAGCCTACTAGATGTTTTCATATTTCAATAATTCCCCAACTGAGCCTACGAGTGCATTCTGATTACAAAGAAATTAGTTCACGGCATTCTCCTCAGATGTAGTATGTCTTATTAATGTTTTCATTAACTGTAGTGGATGAAGAGGTTATTTTCTGGATTAGTTCCAAGTCTCCTTTTCTGGCTCTCCAAAGGAAAAGTGATTGCTGAATTTTCCCATAAGAAATGCATTTGTAATAAAAGAAATGTGATTTTTTTTCCAATTCTCTAATTCAATATAACTTAATTATGAAAATACAGAGAAGAACTTCAGCTTCTAGGAAGCATTGAGTCTATTATTTCACGCAGATCGTAAGATGAAATAAAATCAAGGTAGACAATTTGGAGCCAAGATATTTGGGTTTAGGTTTCCAGAAGGCTCTTCCTAACCAACAAGTTCAAATTTACTTTTAGTGAAACTTTGGTACCATTAACCCAACAGCTCCTACAGGGCATTAAAGAAACAAAAAGATGAAATATTTTCAAACCAGGACCCTAAAACATTTAAAATGCTACATCATAATAATAATTTTCTACAGTCAGAAGTGAGATACAAAAAGAGGACTTGATTCTCAGAGCTGGGGAAGCAATGAACCAGCAGCAGAGACAATCAGGTTTATAAATGTCTCACTTCCATCTAGGTGATGCAATAGTTGTTTTCATTCTTTGGTAGGAGCTGTCAAAGGCTTTATCTCTATAAAGCCACCAATTAACTATTTGTAAATTTTTAAATTGCTCAACCACTCTATGACAATGCCATCTGGTTTCCTCTGATTCAGAGGCTAAGCTAATCAATGTAATTGGCCCAACACTTCCAAGGTCTGAACATTTCTACAGTGAAGAATTGCTCAAAGTTCATTCCAAAAAAAAATATAAAATATTAAGTGATGTTCTGGAAAAAACTAGCCTCAAAATACTCTCTAAAGTTTATGACCAGAAAGCAGGCTATAGTTAGTGGATTACTAAAGACTCTGTAGATATTAAAAACACTTTGGAGTAAGTAGAACCAGCGAAAATAACAATGAGGTGACGCTCTACCTGCCATGCGATAGCTAAGCTTAGTGTCGGTTATAAGCATGATGGAAACCCCTCAGTACCTGATCAGTTACCATGTTTTCCACAAATTAACCTCATGTCATCTAAAAACCTTGCCCCACCCCCATATTACTATCCAGGAGAGATGCAATAAAGCATCCCCTTTCTCCTCCCAACTGTGCTTGAAAATTTCAGGCCCAGAAAGGAGATCAGCTGGAAGAAAACCCCTTTTAAGAATCAACACTACTCCATGCTGTGTGCTAGATGTTCTGAGGTTCCCCCCAAAAATAAGCAAAATGAGATAGTGCAGTGAATAGAAATTAAATAATACTGACAAATGACTGGAAGCATTTCAAAAGGAAGGGCTCATTGTGAGTTAGGGTTCCCAGGAAAGGCTTCAGCCAGATCCAGGTGTAGAAACATGGAAAGGGGAGACAACTATTCCAAGAAAGAAAAACAATGGTAGAAAAAGTGGGTAGGGAATGTTTAATACATGTTCTGGTGATAGAGGTCTCAGACAGAGCAACAGAAAGAAACAGGTAGGAAGATAGACCAGACAGCACATGGAGATTCCTAAATATATCGAGAGTATATGAAAGAGATAAAGATATTTTAAGAAGTGCATCTGACCCTTGAATGGTTGGTTCCTCTAATTTCCTGATTTAAATCTCTGATTCCTTGTTTTAACATTTAATCTCTTCTTCACTTTTGGTTTGTTGTATTTTCACTTTGCACCATCGATTCTTTTGAATTTCAAAAATACCTTCAGCTTCCTGAGGCCAGCTTGACAGTTCATTTAGGAGATCCTACATAACCTACTACTTGTAGTATTGCTTCTGTGAACCCTGAGTGGGGAGATGCAGCTGGTCCAAAGGTAGTTATTTTAACAACCAAGGTTAATTTTTCTTCCTCAACACAGGAACATCTGCAGGGAGGCTTTTCACCTGAGGGGTTAGCTGAATGCTCTGGACATACTAAATGGTCATGGTGGCCACTGAACTATAGCGACACTCAACTAACTCTATTTTATGGGTTTCCTTCATTACATTAGCATTTGAGACTTAGAGCTGCTTCACACTTATTTTCTCAAAAGAAAATTTAGAGGGAGAAGAAGGGAATTTGCAGTGTTCCACAGCTGACCTGGGCAAAGTGAACAGTGTCTGGGTTCGTCTAGGTTCTGCCTATGACTCTTGGAATTAATGAATTCCTGAAGCCTCAGTGCTATCTGCCTGAGATTTTTGGTATGAAATTCCTATGTAGCTGTGAAAACATCATTAAATGTCAGTCTTTAAGAAAAACTTTGGACAACCCACAAAATTATCTATGCCATCAATCCTTTCCTCTTTCCAAACAACTTAATGTGTCTTATGCTAAAGGAAAACAAGAATTTGACTGTAACCAATATCCAGAACTGTTCATCAGAAGTCTTATGAACATAAAAATAAGAGAAAAACACAGAGCACATTAAATTCTTTTTAGGCTAGCACCTGCTTTTCTTTAGGCTTGGCCAGTTCTCTTTCTGACTTTTGGTTCTAATGAATTCTGTGTTTGTAGTTCGCAGTGCACATCTGCGAGCACAGTTGGGAATGAGCAGTAGGACAGAAGTCTATTCATTTTTGGGTATTTAACCTATTTATAACCTACCTCATGCTAAAAAGAGGATTTGGAGTTTCTAGCAAAAATAGGTACAATACAGCAGGATATAAATACATAAGAGGAAAACTCAGGCAATATGTGCATTTAAAACATACTAAAATCCTGAGTTTGTTGAATCCTTTACCACAAGCATATAGATATTCTTCCCTAGAAATTCCCAACTACTACAAATCCACAAGTCACCAACAATTCAAATGGAAATATCTATGAAGAAAAAAATATATCAGACTTAAAAAGCATCCTCCTCTTGAGTGTTCAATTCTCTTATGTTCAGTTTATTTTACATATTCATCCTCACAAGGCAGAGATCACTATCTCTACTTCAAATTCTAGCACCAGGGTGTCTTAGCTAATGTGGGGGGGGGGGGGGGGAAAGGTCTGCACCCAAGTCTTTGCTTCTCTTGTCTAGGAAAAATAATTCCATTCTTTCCAAAGAAAGAGTGAATGGCATTACTCTCTAACTCAGAAACCCTGGGGACTATCTTGGGGATGGAAGGACTCCCAAGTGTCTGGCAGATACCCACCTGAAGAAGCTCCTACTGGGAGATGCCCACTCATCCTGGATACAGGTGTCTGAGTACACACCTGTGTGGTCCAGATTTAGGAGTCTGTAATGTGACCACGAGCTTTCCGGGAAAATTAAATCATGAATATTGACTTTGTTTGATCTCTATGTGATTATAAAAAGCTGAGGGTTTAAAACACATTAATCCAACACATAAAAGATCATTAAAAGTAATATGAATTTTTGCTCATGGGGATTCCATTCACAATGTACAGCAACACTTCTGAAATTGCTTTCTCCATCTCCCTACATAAACAGAAGCTGTCTCACCCCTGGGGCACAACCAGTAGATTCGGTTTAAGACAGTTGTTTTATAGGGGTGGCATCCAGGTATCAATAATTTTTATAGCTCTCTAGGAGCTGTAAGATATGAATTCCACTGTGCAGCCAAGATTGAAAGCAGGCATCTGGGGGCTTTAGCCAATCTACCATCTCTCTTTGTGCTGGTTACACTGGGCTGAGGTTTCATGCCTTCCACTCATTCCGTACACATACTTAATTATGTTAGTCTTGGCAGCTTCGAGCAAACCTTTAAGCCATAGCTTAACATGTTATACATCAAAATACACTGACATTTGTTGCAATGAGGAGCTGTTTGAAATCTCACACTTCCCACTATTTTTTGCAAAGCATCTTTTCCTTGCTGCCACAGTCTGTGTTGCACTATATTAAGTAGTCAATCTTAGCTACATGTTAAGTGTTTTAAATGGATAATAAGAAAGAGGAGGAAGAGAAGAGAGTGCTGACATATTTTAGGGCGAAGGGTCTCACTTCCTCACAGTCAAGTGCTCTGTTTCCAGAAGGCCTACTTCCCACACTTAGGCTATAATGCATTCTACTTGCCTACCAATTCAAAACACATGCATCTTATGTTCCTCTCCCTTTCATCTTGCCAAATTAGCAGCTAATGAACCTGATAAATTAATCCCTTATAGAGAATAATAAATGATAATGTCTTAATGAGTTGTTCTACCCAGATAGCAGTTCTGCATTTTTCTAAGGCCTTCTGAAGACACATATCAATGCAAAGGAAGGCTCTAATATTGGAAAGCAGGCACTGTGTGAGGACAGCAAGGCTGATATAAATTAGAGGATCAGAGAGTGTATCCCTGAAGTCACACCTCAAATGAGATGGCTGCCCACTCAAAGCTAGCCCTGGTGATAAGTGATGATTCACTCCCTCACTGTAGAATTGCTCAGCCACTGACCTCACATTTATGGGACCACACTCTGCCCCATGACTATGGATCTTTTTATCTGTCAGTCTCTCACTATTTTCAGAACATACAGCACACATTTTGTAGGTGCATAATGAATGTCTGGTTAAAAGATAGACACATGAGTGCTCCCCTCCATTCCTCTGTTTTACACAAACATATCTAGATCCTTAATTGAGCATCATATTTGTTAAGGATTTCCAGAGAAAAATATACCACTTCCTCAATCAAGTGTCAATTCCAATGTTATATGTAGACTTTTGAAAAAAGTAAAGACAGGAGAACGGACAGACTGCCTGCTCAAGTGGGTCCCTGACCCCCAAGTAGCCTAACTGGGAGAGCCTAACTGGGAGTAGCCTAACTGGAGTGGACCTCAAGCAAGCTCCAACAGACCTGCAGCTGTTAGAAGGAAAATTAACAAACAGAAAGGATACCCACACCAAAACCCCATCTGTACGTCACCATCATCAAAGACCAAAGGTAGATAAAACCACAAAGAGGGGGAAAAAGCAGTGCAGAGAAGCTCAATATTCAAAAACTCAGAGCGCCTCTCCCCCTCCAAAGGAACGCAGCTGGTCGCCAGCAATGGAACAAAGCTGGATGGAGAATGACTTTGACGAGTTGAGAGAAGAAGGCTTCAGTCAATTAAACTTATCAGAGCTAAAGGAGGAGCTACAAACCCAGCGCAAAGAAACTAAAAACCTTGAAAAAAAAGTGACGAATGGGTAACTAGAATAACCAATGCAAAGAAGTCCATAAACGACCTGACAGAGATGAAAACCATGATATGAGAACTATGTGACAAATGCACAAGCTTCAGTAACTAACTCCATCAACTGGAAGAAAGAGTATCAGCAATTGAAGATCAAATGAATGAAATGAAGCGAGAAGAGAAGTTTAGAGAAAAAAGAGTAAAAAGAAATTAACAAAGCCTCCAAGAAATATGGGACTATGTGAAGAGACCAAATCTACGTCTGATTTGTGTACCTGAAAGTGACGGGGGGAATGGAACCAAGTTGGAAAACACTCTGCAGGATATTATTCAGAAGAACTTCCCCAACCAAGCAAGGCAGGCCAACATTCAAATCCAGGAAATACAGAGAATGCTACAAAGATACTCCTCAAGAAGAGCAACTCCAAGACACATAATTGTCAGATTCACCAAAGTTGAAATGAAGGAAAAAATGTTAAGGGCAGCCAGAGAGAAAGGTCGGGTTACACACAAAGGGAAGCCCATCAGACTAAGAGCAGATCTTTCAGCAGAAACTCTCCAAGCCAGAAGAGAGTGGGGGCCAATATTCAACATTCTTAAAGAAGAGAATTTTCAACTCAGAATTTCATATCCAGCCAAACTAAGTTTCACAAGTGAAGGAGAAATAAAATCCTTTACAGACAAGCAAATGCTGAGAGATTTGGTCAACACCAGGCCTGACCTACAAGAGATCCTGAAGGAAGCACTAAACATGAAAAGGAACAACAGGTACCAGCCACTGCAAAAACATGTCAAAATGTAAAGTCGATCGATACTAGGAAGAAACTGCATCAACTAGCGACCAAAATAACCACCTAATATCATAATGACAGGATCAAGTTCCCACATAACAAAATTAACCTTAAATGTAAATGGGTTAAATGGTCCAACAAGCACAGACCAAGTGTACCGATGAAAGAGCCCAATCACCTGCCACGGCACCAGTGGAGACCCATCTCACATGGTGAGACACACATTAGGCTCAAAATAAAGGGATGGAGGGAAGACCACCAAGCAAATGGAAACAAAAAGGTAGCTGCAATCCTAGTCTCTGATAAAACAGACTTTAAAGCAACAAAGACTCAAAGTATATAAAGAAGGCCATTACATAATGCAGTAAAGGGATCAATTCAACAAAGAAATAACTATCCTAAATATATATGTACCCAACACAGGAGCACCCAGGATTCATAAAGCAAGTCCTTAGAGACTTACAAAGAGACTTAGACCTACAATAATAATGGGAGACTTTAACACCCCACTGTCAAATAACATTAGAAGGATCAACGGTGACAGAAAGTTAACAAGGATATCCAGGAATTGAACTCAACTCTGCACCAAGAGGACCCACAAACATCTAAGCAAAGAACTCTCCCTCCCTCCAAATCAACAGAATAGACATTCTTCCTGTAGCACCACATCACACTTATTCCAAAATTGACCACATAGCTAGCCACCAGCAAATGTACAAGAACAGAAATTATAACAAACTGTCTGGGACCAAGGTAACTCAACCAGGTCCCAGGGTCAAGGAAACCAACCAAACCACTCAACTACATGGAAACTAAACAAACGCCCTGGAATGACTACCAAAGGCCATAAATCTAAATGAAGATGAGAAATAAAGATGTTCTTTGAAACCAATTTATGAACAAAGACAACACACAACTTGGGCCACATCAAAGAAAAAAGGAGGGAAATTTATAGCACCCAAATGCCCACAAGAGAAAGCAGGAAAGATCTAAAATTCACAATCTCAACATCACAACAGAACTAGACAAGCAAGAGCAAACACATTCAAAAGCTAGCAGGTAAGAAATAACTAAGATCAGGAGCAGAACTGAAGGAGATACAGACACAAAACCCTTCAAAAAATCACACACAACCCAGGAGCTACTTTTGAAAAGATCAACAAAATTGATAGACTGCTAGCAAGACTAATAAAGAAGAAAAAGAGAGAAGAATCAAATAGATGCAATAAAATGATAAAGGGGTATCAACCAATCGCACCCCACAGAAATACACAAACCACCATCAGAGAATACTATAAACACCTGCAAATAAACTAGAAAAACCTGAAGAAAGTTTGATAAATTCCTGGATACATACAATTCCCAAAGACCCAAACCAGGAAGAAGTTCAACTCTGAATAGACCAAGAACAGGTCTTGAAATTGAGGCAACAACACAGTCAACCAAAAAAAGTCTGTAATTGCACTTGATTCACAGCCGAATTCCTAATATGTACAAGGAGGATACACCCCTTGAAACTATTCAATCAATAAAAGAGGAACCTCCCAACTCCATTTTAAGAGACAACATTCTGATACCAAAAGTCTGGCAGGAATGTTGCACTTAGACCAATATCCCCATGAACACTCACAAAAATCCCCCAACAAAATGCAGGCAAACCAAATCCAACAGCACATCAAAAAGCTTATCCACATGATCAAGTGGGCTTCAACCCTGATGTATATTATTCAATATATGCACCACAAATGTAATCCAGCATATAAACAGAACCAAAGACAAAACCACATCATTATCCTTCTTAAATATATGCAGAAAAGACCTTTGACAAAATTCAACAGCCCCCTTCATGCTAAAAAAACTCAATAAATTGCACATGGAACTGTGATCTCAAAATGATAAGAGCTATTTATGACAACCCCACAGCCACATCATACTGAATGGGCAAAAACTGGAAGTATTCCCCTTAAAAACTGGCACAAGACAGGGATGCCCTCTCTCACCACTCCTATTCAACATAGTGTTGGAAGTGCTGGCCAGGGTAATCAGGCAGGAGAAAGAAATAAAGCGTATTCAATTAGGAAAAGAAGAAGTTAAATTGCCCCTGTTTGCAGATGACATGATTGTATATTTAGAAAACCCCATCGTCTCAGCCCAAAATCTCCTCAAACTGATCGCAACTTCAGCAAAGTCTCAGGATACAAAATCAATGTGCAAAAATCACAAGCATTCTTATACACCAATAGCAGACAAACAGAAAGCCAAATCATGAGTAAACTCCCATTCACAATTGCTTCAAAGAGAATAAAATACCTAGGAATCCAACTTACAAGGCATGTGAAAGATCTCTTCAAGGAGAACTACAAACCACTGCTCAAGGAAATAAAAGAGGACACAAACAAATGGAAGAACATCCCATGCTCATGGATAGGAAGAATCAATATTGTGAAAATGGCCATACTGCCCAAGGTAATTTATAGATTCAATGCCATCCCCATTAAGCTACCAATGACTTTCTTCACAGCATCGGAAAATACTACTTTAAAGTTCATATGGAACCAAAAAAGAACCCACATTGCCAAGACAATCCTAAATCAAAAGAACAAAGCTGAAGGCATCACACTACCTGACTTCAAACTATACTATAAGGCTACAGTAACCAAAACAGCATGGTACTGATACCAAAACAGAGATACAGACCAATGGAACAGAACAGAGCCCTCAGAAATAATACCACACATCTACAACCATCTGATGTTTGACAAACCTGACAAAAACAAGAAATGGGGAAAGGATTCCCTATTTAATAAATGGTGCTGGGAAAAGTGGCTAGTCATAAGTAGAAAGCTGAAACTGGATCCCTTCCTTACTCCTTATACGAAAATTAATTCAAGATGGATTAGAGACTTAAATGTTAGACCTAAAACCATAAAAACCCTAGAAGCAAACCTAGGTAGTACCATTCAGGACATAGGCATGGGCAACGACTTCATGTTTAAGCACCAAAAGCAATGGCAACAAAAGCCAAAATTGACAAATGGGGTCTAGTTAAACTAAAGAGCTTCTGCACAGTAAAAGAAACTACCATCAGAGTGAACAGGCAACCTACAGAACGGGAGAAAATTTTTGCAATCTACTCATCTGACAAAGGGCTAATATCCAGAACCTACAAAGAACTCAAACAAGTTTACAAGGAAAAAACAAATAACCCCATCAAAAAGTGGGCAAAGGATATGAACAGACACTTCTCAAAAGAAGACATTTATGTAGCCAACAGAAATATGAAAAAATTCTCATCATCACTAGCCATCAGAGAAATGCAAATCAAAACCACAATGAAATACCATCTCACACCAGTTAGAATGGCAATCATTAAAAAGTCAGGAAACAACAGGTACTGGAGAGGATGTGGAGAAATGGGAACACTTTTATACTGTTGGTGGTACTGTAAACTAGTTCAACCATTGTGGAAGACAGTGTGGGGATTCCTTAAGTTTCTAGAACTAGAAACACCATTTGACCCAGCCATTCCATTACTGGAGATATACCCAAAGGATCATAAATTGCTGCTATAAAGACACATGGACACATATGTTTATTGCGGCACTGTTCACAATAGCAAAGACTTGGAACCAACCCAAATGTCCATCAGTGACAGACTGGATTAAGAAAATGTGGCACATATACACCATAGAATACTATGCAGCCGTAAAAAAGGATGAGTTCATGTCCTTTGTAGGAACATGGATGAAGCCGGAAACCATCATTCTCAGCAAACTATCATAAGAACAGAAAACCAAATACCGCATGTTCTCACTCATAGGTGGGAATTGAACAATGAGATCACTTGGACACAGGAAGGAGAATATTACATACTGGGGCCTGTTGTGGGGTGGGGGTAGGGGAGAGGGATAGCATTAGGAGATATACCTAATGTAAGTGACGAATTAATGGGTGCAGCACACCAACATGGCATATGTATACATATGTAACAAACCTGCACGTTGTGCACATGTACCCTAGAACATAAAGTATAATTAAAAAAAGAAAAAGTAAAGACAGCTATAATAATTCTCAAATAACAAACCGATAGCTTTATCGATCTGGAACATCAACCAAACTCTAAAGTAGCCAAAAATGATCTCTTCTTGAGATAGAACAATGCCACCCTCAAGCTCTCAACCAGAACTCATGAACTCAAACCAAATAAAGATAATAATTTAACCAGATTGGTCATGGGATTCTTAGAGGATAGAAGAGACATAGATATGTATCACCAACAAGAGAAGAAAACAGAACAACACAGAAACCACGTGTGACACACGTGGTAACTGCCCCCTGGCTCCATCCATTCCACCCATCATGTGACTACATGCCCCTTGCCAACAATTGTTCAGATATGGGCATGAACCTAATCTCACCCAAGCAGGGGCATGGTATAGTCTACTGGGGGATTCTTGAAAGCCTGCCTCTCTCTTAAGAAAGAAGTACAGTGGCCAGGCACAGTGGCTCACACCTGTAATCTCGGCACTTTAGGTGGCCAAGGCAGACAGACCACTTGAGGTCGGGAGTGCAAAACTAGCCTGGCCAATATTGTGAAACCCCTCTCTAGTAAAAATACAAAAAACTAGCTGGGCTGTGGTGGTATGTGCCTGTTATCCCAGCTACTCGGGCAGCTGAGGCAGGCGAATCACTTGAACCCGAGAGGTGGAGGTTGCAATAAGCTGAGATCACACCACTGCACTCCAGCCTGGGAGACAGAGTGAGACCCTGTGGAGAGAGGAGGGGTGGGAGGGGAAGGGAGGGAGGGGAGGGGAGGGGAGAGGCACAGTGGGCCAGGCACAGTAGCTCATGCCTGTAATCCCAGCACTTTGGGAGGCCGAGGCAGGCAGATCACTTGAGGTCAGGAGTTCAAGATCAGCCTGGCCAACATGGCAAAACACCATCTCTACTGAAAATCCAAAAATTACAGGCATGGTGCATGCCTGTAATCCCAGCTACTGGGGAGGTTGAGGCAGGAGAATCACCTGAAACCGGAAGGTGGAGGTTGTAGTGGGCCAAGATCACACTGCGCTCCAGCCTGGCTGACAAAGTAAGACTGCATCTCAGAAAAAAGTGGTACAGGAAGGGAAGGGAAGGGAAGGGAAGGGAAGGGAAGGGAAGGGAAGGAAGGAAGGAAGGAGGTGGAGGAGGAGTGTGGGGAGGAGGGAGGGAGTGGAGGGAGGGAGGGGAGGGAGGGAGGGGTGGGAGGGAGGAAAAGAGAAAGAAAGAAAGAAGCACAGGAAAGATAAGCCTGGAACGGACATGAATCCCATGGAAATTAGAAAGCATAGAACTAAAGGAAAGCCAGCCTGAGGGCCAAATCAACACACCAAGGATGGAATAAATGGAAAAACTTAGCCACCAAGGACAATTGCCCTGTGAATCATTAGCCGATGGACCCTGAGGGAAAGTGGATTTTATTTATAAACAATGGAAAGAATTGAAGGTGATGGAATAAATAGTAGTAAATAAATCATTGGAAGCCAAACATTAAAATAGATATCTTGATTCATCTTTGGTCATATTGATTTTTACACTTTAGGGAGGATAATTGTGTGATTTATTATAGCAACAGGATAAGAAGTGGTGTGGGTCACAAAGTCTGCTCTCTGTACAGGTTCTTGTTAATAAATGTGAAAATGAACCTGTTAGATGAGAGAAGAAATTAATTCTGCATATGTGAATAGAGAGCTTCCTATATGCTACTAGCATTTGACCCATCTGTCAATACACCTCATAAACATGGAACTTTCACTCCTGATGCTCTCTATCCCAACAACACACAGTTCACTAACAGTCACAATTCCCAAAGGTAAGATGAAGAAACAAAGTTCTCTCCCTCCAAAGCTTCAGAGGCAATGCATATGTAACAGTGCAGAAAACAGAAGTACAGAAAATTTGAGGCCTGAATCTACTGCTTTGCCTTAGAAAGTCATCTATGTTCCTGCTCTTGGCACTTCACAGGAAGTGAGACTATAATCTATTCCAAGAGTTTGCATTATTTTTAGTTCACTACCCACCTCAATCTGTTCATTTTTAAAAATTTATATGGGTTTTAACATTTGCTTTGGAATACCATTCATATTGTAAAAATGGAGGTGATAACCTATAAATAAAACAACCCCATTTAAAAATAGGAATGAAGCGGACAGCCAATTAAAGTGTTATCATATTAAATAGAATTACTTTTCAAAGGATCTCAGTGTTTGCATTTTTATTGATTCATTACAGGAAAAAGTATACGTAATTTCACAGTGTTTACACTCTGAGCATAGCTGCCATGAGGCTTTGCTTTCAAAATGCTGCTGCTCCTTAAATACCTATTGAAATCTGAATCCATTTCCTATAGAGGCTGTAATAAATTACCACAAACGTGGCTTCAGATAACACAAACGTATTACTTTGCAGTTCTGGAGGTCAAAAGTCTGAACTGGGTCTCACTAAGCTAAAACCAAGATATTGGCGGGCTGTATTCCTTCCAGAGGCCTTGGAGGAGAGTCAGTTTCCTTGCCTTTTCCAGCTTCTAGAGGCTGACAGCATTCCTTGGCTAATGGCTACATCACTCCAACCTCTGCTCCCATCATCACATCTTCTTTTCTGACTCTGAACCTCCTACTTCCCTCTTACAAGAACCTTTGTAATTATAATGAGCCCACCCAATAATCCAGGATAACCTCCCCATTCCAATTTAAAGATCTCTAATTTTTTTTTTTTTTTTTAGACAGCGTTTTACTCTGTCACCCAGGCTGGAATACAGTGGCATAATCATGGCTTATTCCAGCCTTAAACTCCTGGTGATATGGTTTGGCTGTGCCTCAACCCAAATCTCATCTTGAATTGGACCTCCCATAATCCCCATGTGTCCTGGGACGGACTTCGTGGGAGGTGCTTCGATTATGTGGGCAGTTTCCCCATGCTGTTCTCATAGTAGGGACTGAGTTCTCACAAGATTTGATGATTTTATAGGGGACTTTTCCCCCACTGCAATTTTCCTTCCTGCTACCATGTGAAGAAGGACATGTTTGCTTCCCCTTCTGCCATGATTGTAAATTTCCTGAGGCCTCCCCAGCCCTGCAGAACTCTGAGTCAATTAAACCTCTTTCCTTTATAAATTACCCAGTCTCAGGTATCTTTTCATAGCAGCATGAGAATGAACTAATACACCTGGCTCAAGTGATCCTCCAGCCTCAGCCTCCTGAGTAGCTGGGACTATAGGCACATACCACCCTCAGCTAACTTTTTGCAGTTTTTGTAGAGATGGGGTCTTGCTATGTGCCCCAGGCTGTCCTCAAATTCCTGGTCTCAAACAATCCTTCTGCGTCAGCCTCTCAAAGCACTGGGATTACAGATGTGAGCCACTGTGCGCAGCCTAAAGATCCTTAATTTAATCAAATCAGTAAAGTCTCTTTTTCCATGTAGGGCAATTTATTCACAGGTTCCAGATATTAGGACACGGACATCTTCAGGGAGTCATTATTCCACCTACCATAAAATCCATCACAAAGAAAGGGTTTCTACTATTTTACCTGACCTGAGAGTATTTAGTAAACTGTACCATTTAATATTGATCCAGAAGTTGTTATCGGTTTTGAATTACTAGGAAATATTCCTGTCCTTCCAAGAAAAGGTTGGTGGGCTAATAAAATTCTAGACCCAGACACTCCTCAAACACAATCTTCTCACAGTAAGAAGAACAGTTTGAAATACTTGTTCCTTGCTTTGGTTCCCAGGACACCCACAATGCTGAAAATATGCTGACAAAATGAATTTATTAGAAAAAGAAGCAACAGCAAAAACTAAGAGACATCTAGAGAAATAGTAAATAATAAGAAAAAGTCTGATACATTTTTTAAAACTCAGGATCTGAAGAAATCATTTTTAAAAGCATAAAAAATTACTAAACTGGTATCATTAATTTAAGAAACTTAAGCTGTGGCTGGGCGCGGTGGGTCACGCTTGTAATCCCAGCACTTTGGGAGGCCGTGGCAGGCAGATCACCTGGGGTCAAGAGTTTGGGACCAGCACGGATAATATGGTGAAACCCTGTCTCTACTAAAAATACAAAAATTAGCTGGGCGTGGTGGCGGGTGCCTGTAGTCCCAGCTGCTTGGGAGGCTGAGGCAGAGAATTGTTTGAACCCAGGAGGCAGAAGTTGCAGTGAGTCAAGATCATGCCACTGCACTCCAGCCTGGGTGACAGAGTGAGACTCCGTCTCAAAAAAAGAAGGAAGGAAGGAAGGAAGGAAGGGAGGGAGGGAGGGAAGGAAAGAAGGAGAGAAGAAGGAAAGAAGGAAAGAAGAAGGAAAGAAACAAAGAAACTTTAGTTGTCCAAAGGGACTGAAATCAGGAGTCAGGACAGGAGGAAAACAGATCTTTTTGTCATAAGCCTCAAGCCTGACAAGCCTTAAAATTTAACCGCTATTAGCCAAAACAGGGAACAACGCAGGTGTTCATCAACAGGTGACCAGATGAGCAAAACATAGCATATCCATACAATTGAATACTAGTCAGCTATCTATATGTGTGTGTGGACATGTGAGTGTATGCATGTGTGTACACATGTGTATGTTATATATAACAAGGAACAAACTACTGATACATACAACATAGTTGAATCTCAAAATCATTATGCTAAGTGATCTATGCCAGACACGAAATGGTATATACCATATGATGTCATTTGTACAAAATTCTAGAAAATGCAAATGAATCTATAGTGACCAAAGAAGGCCAGTGGTTACATGGGGTTAGGGGATGAGGGAGGGATGGACTGCAAAGGGGCATGAGGAATCACCGGTGGTGGGATGATGGAAATGCTCTGCAGCATGATTGTGATGGGGGTTGCATGGGTATATGTAACTCTCAAAACTCATCACATCGTACGTTTTCAGTGGGTACAATTTATTGTGTATAATATATACCTCAGTAAAGTTGATTCCTTAAAAACCTGACTCCTATTCAGTGGTAAATTTGCATTGAGGAGCATGATCATACCACAGCCCAAATGATCATTTTAGCCTTGATTCAGAGCCTCCTTATAGTTTTCTAAGACCCTCTAATTACTTATAATTACTCACAGATGGCAAGTCCACTTCATAAGTGGTGAAACTTCGTTTCTTTGACCACAATCCAGGGTAGATGCCATATGATGTTCCTAATTCTATGCTAAGGCAACACTGTCTCCCTCGCTCCTCTCTCCAATAAAGTGCTAGAGTGTCTGAATATCCATCCCATCCATATTGAAAGGCTGTTTAACTGTACATGATACCTCCATATTATGAAGCTGTGCACAACCCAAGGAGTCACTTTATGTGTAGATTTTTGTCTGTTTTCAACCTGTTCTGTATAAGTTATCTTTGTATTTTGTATCTTATTTCATTCATTTCAATCCTGCTCATGTAGAACAGAAGGATTTCAGACCAAATATTCATTCACTTGTTCACAGACCAGAGTTCATCTTATTTTGTGTTTGTTTTATAGTATTTTGATATTATAATATTTTGATACCCTTATAAAAACTTATAAGTTTCATGTGACATGTTTTTAAAGTAATCATTGCCCAGTGCATGCTGAATTTGGCCAGAAAGTAATTCAAGAAATGTTGTCTGTCCACTGGAAGCCCATCCCTTTTTATCTTCTTCCTGTAGCATATTCCACAGGAAATCCCAGCTACATTTCAACTACAACGTATATGCCAATCTATAGAGTGCAACTCCCGGAATTACATTCAGAGCAAAGGCCCAGACCAACTTCCAAGTTTTCAATGACATATCCCCAAAACTAGTACTTTTACCAGTTTTTGTGACACTTAAACCTAACATCTGCCACACTGAAGGAATCAGTGTGCCCAGCTGTTAAAGACTAGGAGCATTTTAGGAAGAGTTTCTTTGGAGAAGAGATAACTTCACCTCAGGTCAAGGGAATAGGGCCTCAAGGAGTCACTGAGAGCTTAAGAGTGTCTCCCCCTGACGAGAGGAAAAGGACAGACTGGGGAGCTTCCCTGCTGATGTGGAAGGAAGAGCTGAGGAGTAGCCTGCATCCTCCAAGTCTCTTACCACAAGCACAGGCCACAAATAAGAGAGGGTGAGCATGGAGTGGTCTGGCCACCCTAGCTGCTGAAATGAAATTGTGTTTGACAAGGTAATGCAACCACAAGACTGAACAGAAAAATCATGGGACTGCGCAACTGCTCGCCTACAAGCAGGGGAAGAACTTCCCCTAGGGAACAAATTCCCAAAGGACAGAGTGGAACAAAAAATGGATTTGTTCTTTGACTATTTCCCCTGGTGCTACTTGTCCAGCATCCTGGTTACACATATCTCCTCCCTGTGCAGATGTCCTCCCAAAGCCTACAACTGTCTCCCAACTGGGAAGGAAAAACTGAATTTCTTCCAAAAATCAGGCAACCGTGCTCATAATAGGCAGCTGGAGACTGTTTGGAGCCTGGCTACTTAAGGGCATAAATATAAACTCATCGAAGAAATAAACTCACAATTTTTAATTTTTAATGATCAGTTATTTCTTCGATGAGTTTATACTTACATTCTTAACCACTCATAAATGTAGAAACCACCCATAAACACAGAAAATCCATTTTTCTGTACAATAGATGGCAATGAAAGAAGGCTGTCATCTTAGAAATATAAAAGGAGGGGAGAAGGGAGGAAAAGGGAAATACACATGACTCTTACCCAGACCTTGATTCTGCTGTTCCCACTCGAGGGCATCTGGCACCTGGTAGGTAGCTCCCTCCAACAGGTCCATGTTTCCCTGCTCTAAGCCTGGTTCCTGGGATGTGATGCCAGGGAGGGTGAAACCTGGCAGCTCAGTGTCACCGTCCAAGCCCTCATCCAGCGAGTCTGCATCTTTGTCTTCCTCATCTTCTTCCTCATCTTCCTCTTCTTCATCTTCATCTTCTTCGTCTTCTTCATCCTCGTCTTCTTCTCCCTCTAGGCAAAAAGAAATCAAAGGGAAGCACAAACATAAAATGAGTTTATGCTGAAACAAATGAATCCTTGGAAATGATCCAAACACTACAAAATAATTGTTTGGCCTTTTGAAACACATCTTTATAGCCAAAGTCAGACAATGTGAACTTTGTAGGATTATACACCCACCACATGTCCTAGAGTTTAAACTTTCAAAACCATAGTTATGTCAGCTCAGTATCAGGTGTCATGTTTACCGGGAGTCAAAGTTCAAGTAATATGATTTGTTATTAAAGTTATTTATATTTACAAGGGTAGTGAACATCCCCTTGCTGTTTTCTGGAGATCATTAAAAGTTTATCAGTTAGCACACTGGGATACTAACAGAACTTAAAAGAAGCTGTTCCCATCCCTTTATAGCTCATAATGTTAAAGGAGACAATTCATTATTTTGGCATGGTTTTTTCTATTCATCCACATCAGTGAGTAGAACTCACAACAATGTTAAGTAAGGAGCACATAAATTCACTCTTGGATCTTGTTCTCTCTAAGGAAGAGTAATCCAAGAAACTGGAAATAATTGCATCAACATTCTCAATCCAACTCTAAAGGAATTGGGAAATGGGATATTCACCAGGAGTGGTCAGAAAGGCAACACATTAAAAATTACCATTATCCCATTATCTTCATTGTAAGAGTTAACATTCACAATTTGCCGTTTTCTTGATTTTTTTTTTTTTTTTTTTTTGATACGGAGTCTTGCTCTGTCACCCAGGCTGGAGTGTGGTGGCATGATCATGGTTCACCGTAGTCTCAAATTCCTGGGCTCAAGCAATCCTCCTCCCTCTACCTCCCACAATACTAGTATTACAGGTATGAGCCACGGCACTTCACCACAAGTTGTCATTTTCAATGCTTCAAGTGGAGTGGGTTTAAGGAACATAAGATCCCCAATTTCATTTTGTTTCACCAATGTTAATCTCCTAGCAACACTTCAAGGCCCCATCCTCACCATGGATGCACCCCTGAAGCCCCTGGTAAGTGCCCACAAAGTTCACAGAAGGCCTTCCCTTTGGTCTCTCCCCTTGATTCTCGGCACAGCAGTTACTGCAACAGGTAATTCTCCCCCATAGTGAAGAAAAGAAGGAAGGAAGAACAACTGGAACCACCCAAAAATTTTGAGACTCTCCTTTTCTGCTTCTACACAACTTTCTACACACACACTACCTTTCCTCTATCATTTAGAGGTTTTCTAAATTTTAAAAAAATCAACCTTTAATCTTTTTTTATTCTTTTTTTTTTTTTTTTTTTTTTTTTTTGAGATGGAGTCTCGCTCTGTTGCCCAGGCTGGAGTGCAGTGGCTGGATGTCAGCTCACTGAAAGCTCTGCCTCCCGGGTTTACGCCATTCTCCTGCCTGCTGGGACTACAGGCGCCCGCCACCTCGCCCAGCTAGTTTTGGGGTTTTTTTTGTATTTTTTAGTAGAGACGGGGGTTTCACTGTGTTAGCCAGGATGGTCTCGATCTCCTGACCTCGTGATCCGCCCGTCTCGGCCTCCCAAAGTGCTGGAATTACAGGCTTGAGCCACTGCGCCCGGCCAATCTTTTTTTATTCTTATATGTCCTTTAACCTCGTAGGATTAATATCTGTCACTATTTTAAAAATTCAACAAATATTTATCAACCCCCAATGGGTGCTGTTGCAGACACTAGGGACAAAGCAATAATGCCTCTGCCTTTATGGAGCCCATATGCCACTCAGCGAGACTCACAGCAAACAAACAGATATACCAATAGACAGGTGACTCTACACTCTCATTAAAACTGGCAAGAAGATAGAAAATGCCAGGCACTGCTATTTTAGAAAGGGAGATTAAAGAAAGCTTTCCTGACAAGGTAAAGTTCGAACAGAGGCCATACCAAAATAATGAATTCTCTTGTTTAATTTAGGTCAACATCTACAGGAAGAGCATTCCCAGTGGAGGAAATAGCGAAGGACCTAATCCTTAGGCAGCTGTGGCCTTGCTGTGTTCAAAGAATGGCAAAGAAGCCTGGGCTGGGAGGGTCAGGGCAAATACAGGAAATGAGGTGGGAAGAAGCAGGCAGGGGCCAGATCTGACTTTCTGACTTTTTTTTTTTTTTTTTTTTTTTTGAGTGTTTTGTTTATTTCAATAGGGTTTTTGGGAACAGGTAGTATTGACTTATATTTTTAAAGAATGACTCTAGCAACAGGATGGAGAACAGGCTATATCAAAGCAAGAGATGAAGCAAGAAGGCTAATAAGGAGTCCATTTAAAAACCAGGAATAGATTATGGTGCTTTGGACTAGGGTACAATCTGGAAAGAGGAGAGAGCTAGTCAGATCTGGGATGTAATGTCAAGGTAGAACCCTGCTGATAATTACAATGTGAGATGCAAAAGGAAGATCCCACGTGACTGAAAACGGGATCCAAAAGATAAAGAGTCAAAGCAAGAATTTGTATTTGAGATATGGCAACTGTGTGATGGCCTATGGCATCCAAGGAAATGTTAGAAGTCTAGAGAAGTTTCAAAGCTAGAGATAAAAGTTTGGGAACTGCCAACTTATTAATAACATTCAAAGCCTTGAGACTGGCTGAGATTATCAAGAAGGTGAGTATAGACAGAAAGGGAAATGGTCCAAACCACATTCCTGGGGAAAGCCACCACTTAGAGGGTGACCAGCAGAGGAAGATCCACACGGGAAACAGGAGTAACCACCGGGGTGGGAGAAAATCCAAGAAGTCTGTGGTGCCAGGGAAGGCAAATGAAGAAAGCATCTCCAAGGGTCCGAGTAAGAGACTGACTGTCCCTCTGGCTTGGCATTGGGAGGGCACGGGTGACCTTGACAAAAGTTGTTTCTGAGGAATGACACAGACAAAGGCCAGGTTGGAGTGGTTCAAAAAAAGATTAGAACAGAAGACACAGCAAACAAAAAAATTCTTACCAGAAATTTGGCTAAAAGGAGAACAGAGAAAATAGGGTGCAGCTGGAGAGAGACACAGGGTCAAAAGTAGGGTCTTAAAATAGAATATAGAAAATAGAACCTGCTTGTAAGTTAATGTGTCAGATCTCATCGAGAGGGGCAATCAATGAGGCAGGAAAGACAGAAGCAGCTGTGGGAGACTATCCTGGGAGACAAGGTATTATACAAGGGCTGCATGCATAGACTCGGAAGCCGCACAAATTTATCATGACTGTGTGATTTTGCACATATTGCTGAATTTTGCTGTGCCTCAACCTCCTCATCTGTAAAACTGACATTATTCCTACCTCACAAGGCTGTTGTAAGGATTTCATTAGTTAATTTGTAAGGTACTTAAAAATAAGCCTGGCACATAGTGGACAGATTGGCTTCTTCATAATGACTAAAAGAAGACAGGATCCAGTGCACAGGCCTGTTTGGATACATCCTTCCCTGCAACGGTAGGAAAAAGGAAAGGCAGAGAAACAGGCACAGTGCAGGAAGGTTATTCTCAGTCAAATAAAAAAACTGGGCCGGGCGCGGTGGCTCACGCCTGTAATCCCAGCACTTTGGGAGGCCGAGACAGGCGGATCACGAGGTTAGGAGATCGAGACCATCCTGGCTAACATGGTGAAACCCCGTCTCTACTAAAAATAAAAAAAAAAGTAGCCGGGTGAGGTGGCGGGCGCCTGTAGTCCCAGCTACCCTGGAGGCTGAGGCAGGAGAATGGCGTGAACCTGGGAGGCGGAGCTTGCAGTGAGCCAAGATCGCGCCACTGCACTCCAGCCTGGGAGACAGAGTAAGACTCCATCTCAAAAAAAAAAAAAATACTGGAAAGGAAAAGAGAAATGTTGGTGGTTTGAGGTGAGAAGAAAAAGTGTGAAATAGTCGTGGGCGAGTAAATTCTCAGAGAAATGGGGCAGGACTGCCAGGCAGCTCTCAAGGCCCACTTCAGATGTGACATCATATATCTAAAGTGAGACCTGTTAAGATGGTTGTGAGTTTTTCTCAAGCCACATTCAGCTGCTTGGGTACAGGCATGGGTGGAGAGGTGAGTAGGCACAGAGATTTCACCAGCAGCAAGTTTTACCAGAAGAGTTCAACTGAGAGTGTGAGGGATAGAGAGAGGGTAAGAAAGGGTATTGATTGTGTGTGAAGGAGTCATTATAAAGGTGGACCAGGGACTCTAATTAAAGAGAAGTTGAAAAGGAGGCTGGATAGAGGAAAAATGATGGAAATTTAGATTATGAGGAAAACTATCAGGAACCATTAAAACTATCTGAGGACTTCCATGTCTTTATTTTAGATTCTTGACAGGTTTTCTCTCCTACTCTTGGAGCTGGATCCGGAAGGAATGGCACCCCTTCCTTCTCCTGGAGTGCCCCTGCCTGTACCCCCAAGACCAAGACCACAGCTTCACAATGTAGCAGGGACTCCTGGCCATCCCTCAAAAGTGACTGTTTCTGTGCTAGAAAATGGAAAAACAGCAAGGGCCAGAAGTGAACCAGAGTGCAGAGTGAGGCAGAACCAGTGAGTCAGAGTGATGATGTGGGGCTTCCATGCCAAGGCAGAAAGAAAAACAAGCAGACAGATATCCAGAGGAAAAGCCAAAGAAGTTGACCAGAAGGATTAAGCTGTGGGACACTAAGGCCCACATCACCTGCCACCTGTGTAGTGGGCACCTCATTGATGCAACCAGGGTGACCAAGTGTCTGCACACATTCTGTAGGGGTTGCCTGGTAAAGTATTTGCAAGAGAACACCACCTGCCCTGCATGTAGGACCGTGATGCATCACATCCACTTACTGCAGTACATCGGTGATGACGGCACCATACATGCAACTGTTCACAAATTGGTATCTGGTCTCCAAGCAGCAGAAATGAAAACAGAGAGAGAATTCTGTCACAAATTGGGCATGCAAGTGCCTGGACGGATCAAGGGGGAGACTTGTTCCACAAAACAACACTTAGATTTCCATCAGAATGGTGAAACGAAAGCAGAAGACAGTTCAAACAAAGAGATCAAAACAGAGAAGAAGGAAAAGAACAATGATTTTCACAGAAGCAATGAGCAGGAAAGCAACAGCAGCAAGCTGTGGGGATTGAAAAGGAAATGCATCTGCTGCACAGCCCAAGCAATGGTCTGACAGCTAAAGAAGTTCACTGCCAAAATCTTAACCTTTTGTCCTTCAATGAGGTAACAGTCAATCCGTAAATAGAAACTCTAGCAAGTCATTTCGTAGGTAAAAATGACACTTCTAAAATTCTTTGCGTTTTTTCTTTTTATATACAACTTTGTCTGGAGATTTTAACCAGAAAAAAATCTCAATTTGTTTTGCCTGCCCTGCCAGGTAGTATGATAGGAAACAGCAGTGAGGACGTGAAAAGCCCAGAGACCATGGACATGAATAACCCACCATTAATAGAAGAGAAAGTGGTGGAGAGGGTGTGGAGAGGAGGGTAGGTGATGAAATTGTTTTAAAATATGCTAAAGATATTCCTCACAAAGAAGAATTCTGTTCTTTAATTTCACAAATGGATGGGTATGTAGGTGGGTTGAAGGAGGGATGGGTGAATGAATGGGAGAGAGAGAGAGAAAAAAAAATGCTTCCAAGTTGTGGTACATGCTGAGAATAAAATGAAACCTGGTGGCGTGCTGGGCTGGGTGGTGGAAGAGCGGCATGAGCACATGAGCTCAAAATCACTGGGAGCTTACCTCAAGGTGGTGATGTTTTGTGTGAAGATGTAAATTCTCAGCGGAAGACCAGCTCTCCATAGGTAAGAGAAGGCACTGGAGGGCCTTAGGTAGGGATACATGGTTTGGGGTAGGGTTTTAAAATATCCCTCAGGCTGTGTGGAAAATGGGTTATGGGGTAGAGAAAGGAAAGCAAGAGAGGTTGATGGCAGGAGTCCCAGGAAAGAAGAACCACGGTGGTGCAGTGAAGGTGGAAAAGTGGACAGACTTGAGATGTGTTTTGGAGACAGCAGGGTGGAACGGGTGCATTCCGGGAAAAAGCAAGATAAAACCCACATTCAGCCCTGCGGAACCTGCAAATGCGGACCCTCGTTTGGTAAAAGAATTCTGCGCGTTGAAAGATTCAGAAACCTAGTCTCCCCGGACGGATCTCCCGGCGTGGACCCGCCGCATGAAATGCACGCCCCGGCGGCAGGGCGGCCGTGGGCGCTGCGGCCCGCCTCCAACCCCAGCCACTCTGGGAGTTTGCGCTGCGATCACGGTGCCCACCCACGGTCCCGGCCATGGTGAAACCCCGCCTCTACTAAAATACAAAAAACTGGGGCCGGGCGTGGTGGCGCCTGTAGTCCCAGCTACTTGGGAGGCTGAGGGCCGGAGAATGGCGTGAAGCCGGGAGGCGAGCTTGCAGTGGGAGTCAGACTCACCGCACCCAGCCTGGGAGACACAGCAGACCAGCCTCCCAAAAAAAAAAAAAAAAAAAAAAAAGAGTAAGGGCGGAGGGGTCAGGCACTGTGGTCACACCTGTAATCCCACCTGAGCTAAGGCAGGTGGATCACCTGAGGTCAGGAGCCTGGGCATGGATTCTAACCCACGTGGAGAAACCCCATCTCCACTAAAAAATACAAAATTAGCTTAGGCGGCATACCAAACTGCTACACGGAGGCTGACACAGGAGAATCAGCCTGAACCTGAGGCATGCCGCAGTCAGACCGCACCATTGCACTCCAGCCTGGGCAACAAGACCAAAACTCCATCTCAAAAAAAAAGTAAGGCAGAGAAAGACTTGAGATACAGACACAGAGACAAAGAGAAAGTTATGTGGAGAGGGAGACACTGGAGTGATACAGCCACAAGCTGAGGAATACTTGAGCCACTAGAAGCTGGAAGAGACAGGAAGGATCCTCTCTGCTATGGTCTGCATGCATCTTCCAAAATTCAAGTTTGGAAATTAATAGATTGGTGCCCTTATAAAAAGGGCTATGGGACTGGGCTCATGCTCTTCTGCTCTTCCACCACATGAGGATGCAGCAAGAAGACCCCTGCCAGATGCTGGCACCTTGGTCCTGGACTTAGCCTCCAGAACTATGAGGAAACAAATTTCTATTATTCATAAAACCAAGCCCCCGTCCCCCTCCCTGCCAAAAAAAAAAAAAAAAAAACCCTATTTAAAGACTTTGTGGCCCTTCCTCCTATAGACAGCAACTGTCTAAAAAGATCACTATTTTTTTTTTTTTTTTTTTTTTTGAGATGGAGTCTTGCTCTGTCACCCAACCTGGAGTGCAGTAATGTGCACACGGCTCACTACAGCCTCAGCCTCCTGGGTTCAAGTGATCCTCCCAAAGTGCTGGATTACAGCTGTGAGCCACTGTGTCTGACCCCATTTATTTATTTTTGAAGCATTATAAAATTAATGTTAGTGTCCTTTGCTCCCCACAAACCTAAGAGGTTTGTATTGATAAAACAATTGTGACTATACAATCCTGATCTCCCAGGATCACTGTTCTCTGACCACTACCATCCACCAAAGACAACTTCTACTTGGTCCTCAACACCTTCAGCCAATCTCTTCTCTTTAAAGTACAGAATTATAAAAAAATGAAAGGCACCTCAAAAGTCACTTTACTCCAACCTATTATCTATCCCAAAGAGAGGGTTGCAGGTAAGCAAGCCTAGCCCAACAAGAAGGCTGGTACCTTTATAATGTGACTTGGAGGATGCTGCTAGGGTCAACATGTCTCATAAACTCTCCTACACTCACTCACGTTGGCAGAGACTTCCTTCTCCTTCTCTCTGCCCTGAAATGTCCAACATGAGATGCCTTCCTCTGTGTCAGACAATAAAACCGAGGAGTACTCTCTCTAGAAACTTCTTATTGAGTAGTATACAATTTATATTATGGGAAAGTAAGGAAGGTCCCTGATTTACATGCGGGATACAACAGGAAAGCTTTCTCCTTGTACTACCAGCTTCACCCTTCAGCACAAAGCAACTCACAAGATTTACTATTTGTCCTTTTAATATTTACAAAATCATAGAGCTAGCCTGAGAAGACAGCCATAGAAAAAGAAAGTTTTGGTAACTGCGTGGAGAAGACAGAAGGAAGTCAGCTTTATTAGAATGAGGTTTCTCTTTTAGTCTACCTTCTTCTCTCATAATCTTTTTCTGCCAGAAAATGTTCTTTTTAGGAGCCTACAATTATTTTATAGCCATTAAACATCTTTACTTGTATGTCACCTGTACCCTGCTTCAATTACCAATAGAACCTGACTACTATTACAGATCAGTAACAAAAAAGGTATTATCACCCTTCTTCAAATTAGCAAACTAATATATGTTATAGTAACTTGAACCAGAAAGGTAGAAAACTATCCAATAAAGGAAAGATGGTCTTGTCCCCTGTTGTATCACCAGTGACTAGTAAGTACTTGGCAATCAATAGCGCTCAATAAGTATTTTCTGAATGAATGAATGAATGAATGAATGAATGAATACATGAAAAAATGCATAAACAATGAGATAGATGCAGTTTTTTAAACGCAGATCTAAGGAATCACAGAGTAACACTTAATAAACAATCAGTAACACATTCCTCTGAATACTCTTGCAACCACAAAGGCAACATAGAAGACCAACAGGTGTAAAACAAACCAGAGTTCATCTTCCATTCACAAAAACTGAAGAGAAAGTCATCTGTATTTCAGCCAGTCTTTCAATTAGTTACACCCAAGATAAATAATGACATCATGAACATCTCTGAACACAACAAACAATGACATGCCATAAACGTTCAGCAAATAAAACTATGCCAAAAATAACAGGATCCCTGGCCCAAGAACTAAAATTAAAGAACTCAATCAAATAACACTACCAAGTTATATTTAAAGGTTAGAGGGTAATGCCTAAGTTTTGCAATTTTGTTTAAATAAACCCCAAATTTTATTTTCACTCATCTGAACTCCAAATAAGCATGAGGTCAAGGTAAAAGACACATACACACAATTATTCCAAATAGAAATAGCATAGAGAAAGAAAACTGAACCTCTAAAAAGAAACAATTGGGCTAGATATAGTGGCTCACGCCTGTAATCCCAATACTTTGGGAGGCCAAGGCGGGTGGATCACGACGAGTTCAGGAGATTGAGACCATCCTGGCCGACATGGTAAAACCCCATCTCTGCTAAAACTACGAAAATTAGCCAGGCATGGTGGTGCATGCCTGTAGTCCCAGACACTTGAGAAGCTAAGGCAGGAGAATCACTTGAACCCGGGAGGCGGAGCTTGCAGTGAGCCGAGATCAAGCCACTGCACTCCAGCCTGGGCGACAGAGTAAGACTCCATGTCAAAAAAAAAAAAAAAAAGAAAAGTGAAAGAAAGAAAGAAGAAAGAAAGAATTAATCTTGGTTTACTATGCATAGCAGATATATGTCCTATGTCAATAACCAGTCATAATGCTCAAAGACGTAAAGTTATATTTGTTCTGACAATCTCTAAAAACATTGCCATCCAGGAAAGGAAGGTTCAGAGAGTTCAGCCTGAAAAGTTCCTTCTAGTCAAGTTACCTAGAATTGGAAAGTTCATCCTCGTAACTGACACTTCTTTTTCACAAGTTGCTGTGGCACTGATTACGTCATAACACCAAACACTAACAGCGACCCTAGCAGCAAAGGGGCAGGAAGAATGGTTTCTAAGTAACCATCTCTCTTCACAGCCAAAATCCTCCCAATAAACTGCACTGTTTCCACTCCCAAACACATAACCCACATTATGAAAAATTCCCTTTTCACTCTTGTTGAACCAGCATCTCCTTAGAAGACGTGTCCCACTGAGTCCAGCATGCACAGGCAGGAATGACGGGCTCCTTGCCATGGAGCTGATGGATTTTTCCATAGCATCCTTACCGAGATCAAGTCACTTGGGATTAATCTGTTGCTCCTGCTAGCATGTCCACCATCAAGAATTCCGACACTTAACGATAGTGAAAAACCTGGATGAGATGTCAGCCAAAACCCTAACTTAGGTGTTCGGACAGTAGATGGTTCAGCATGCAAGAGGGACTGGGACATATTCAATTTCTGACTGCTGTACTTGAGGTGAACTGAAACAGTTAAGAATAAAACTAAGAAACATTAAACAGAAATGTCAGAGAACAGTGCCACATGGCCAAGAGATGCTCAGTGATATTAAACAGTGCGTCCACAGCTCAAATAGAGAAATGTTCTGTTGCAAGTGGCAGGCAGACAAAATGTGTCTACACGGTACCCTCTCTAAGCCAACTTTATCTGTCTGGCAGATCACTGACAATCTCTTAACAGCTGTTCAAAGCTCACGACAATACTTTGTACTTACATGGGGCTTTCCTTCCAAGAGACTCAAACAGTTTTTCAGGCTTTATTCTCCAAACTTACATTGTTAGCTAATAGGGAACAAGGTTTATAAGTTTTGTTTTACTTACAGGCTACTTGGTCGGTGAAAAAAAAAAAAAAACTATGTTGGATACTCAAATATCACAGCAGAGGCTTAAATGAGCTTGTGCAAACCTAGAATTTTTGCCTCTCTAGATCAGACCTGTTTTCTTTATTCATTGCAAATATTTCTGTCTAGGGTTACCAAAATCGAGAGTTTTCACTTTGTTCAGGACCAGAGTCATGGGTTAACTCTCAACAAAATCAATAAACTATATGGGAGAAATTTTGCCCTATGACCCTGAGTAATTTGAGTAACCTGACTCTGCTACAAACATGTGTTGTTTAATAGGCAGTTCCCACCAAAGGTGCTCCGTTTCTCTAACTGCATTTTTATCACAGCTTTGACTTTTTCAGACCTCCAGAAGATACAGAAGTAGCTAGCACTTCCAGGCTGTTACTAATGCATCAAAGATAGAAAAAGCCTTGGTTTAGAATGTGTCATCCCAACAATGACGGCAGGAAGAACCAGAGCAGGAACACCTGTTCCCTAACATCTGCTGTCTGTTCTTGACTTTCAAGGAGAATAGGGTCTCACCTGTATTTTCTGCCTTTTTGGAATCGCAATGATTAGTTTGAATCATCATCTTTTGTCTACTTATTCATGAGTTTTACACGTCAAATTTCTCTTTTAGTGACTTTTTCTTCCCTTTACTAAGTTTAAAATTAAATCTAAGGTAAACAAATTAGAGGCTAGGTGCAGAGGCTCACGGCTATAATCCCAGCACTTTGGGAGGCCAAGGCAAGTGAATCACGAGGTCAGGAGATCAAGACCATCCTGGCTAATGTGGTGAAAAACTGCCTCTACTAAAAATACAAAATTTGGATGGGCGTGGTGGTGCACACCCTTAGTCCCAGCTACTTGGAAGACTGATGCAGGAGAATCGCTTGAACCCGGGAGGCGGAGGTTGCAGTGAGCCGAGATCACGCCACTGCACTCCAGCCTGGGCGACAGAGCAAGACTTGTCTCACAAAAAAAAAAAAAAAAAAAAATTAGCCCATGTGAAAAAGAAGAAGCATGCCATGAAAAGAAACAGGGTAGTTTCACTAGGCATGGGCTGAGCACATATTAGTCTTTCTCCCACTTCTATGAAGGGAATGGCTCTGACACATCCCAGTGGTATCTTTCTCAACAAAGAAACATTTGTAGGCATACGTTTTCCTGGGAACTCTTACGCCAATAATAATCAAAAGCCATTGTTTCCACCTGTAAAGTGACTGAAGCCCTAGAAATGACACTGCTTTTATTTCCAGATTTTTTTTTTAACTTGGGCATCCAATTGGGTGCAAAACTTAAAAGCCAGAAAGAAAATATTAAACGTGTCTTGAGGATGTGCAGCAACTCTCCAGTAGATGGCTCTCCAGGATCATAAGGTTCTAAGGGATACTAGAATTTTCTGAAATAACTACCACAAAATCTGGCTACTCACAATGTTAAGCTGACTTAGAATGTATAGAATTTCATTACATTTCTAAAATGGAAATATTCCTGCCAAGTACTTTTATATTTTTGTCATGTAATATGAGATCTATATTAGACTATATACATATACTATATTTATCTTATTAAGCTTCATAGTGAAATGAACCCCAGAGAACTCACTGTTCAATTTAAGAACTAGTATGTTATTAAAACTGTTGCACCTATCTGCATATTCCTCTCATCTTAACGTCCTTCTTCCCCTTAAAGCCATACGAAGTTACTGAACGCTATATTTAGGGACTTTCTTTCCATTCAAAATTATGGTTTTAAGTTTCACACATCTTGTTGTACAAAACACTAGTTTATTAATTTTCACTGATATTGGTGTTCATTATGCATGTATGTCACAATTTATTTATCCCCATGTCAAGGAACATTTCGGGTATTTGCTTATTGCTAATTTTTTTGCTGTTATGAATAGTGCTGCTTGAACACTCATATATGATCTCTAGCATATTTGTTCAAGGGTTTCCCTAGGGTACATTCCTAAAAGTGGAATTGCTAGGTTAAAAGGAATACAAGTGTTCAACATCCTAATGTCTAGATAAATGTCCCTAGCTCCAAATCCTCATCAACCTTTGGCATTGTCAAACATTTAATTTCTTTTCAATCCAGTGTGTATAAAATGATGTCACTCCAGATGTCATTTGCACTTCCTTGATGACTAATAAGGTTGTGTATCCATTCAGTATCTGTGTGAGATGCCTACTCATGTCTTTCGTTCATCTTTCTACTGGACTGTCTGTCATTTTCCTGCTGATTCTTTCAGAGTTCTTTCTATCCTGGACATCAATCCTTTATCAGTTATATGGATTACAAATATCTTTCCTAATTTTAGAAGCTGTATTTTCACTTTCTTTCTAGCATCCTTTTATAAAAGGTTTTAGTTTTAATATCACTGAATTTATCAGGATTTTTACGGTTAGCAATTTTTCTGTCATATCTAAAAAATTTTGTGAGGTCAGAAAAATATTCTACAAGTTTAGTCAATTTAAGTTTTGCCGATTACATCTGTTTTTAAACCACGCAGAACTGATTTTTGTGTAGGATGTGACTTCCAATTCAATATAATTTTTTCTATATGGACAACCAATTGTCCCAGAACTTTGTTTGTTTTGAATGCTTTCCCCACCACTCTGCAGTGCAATTTCCATCACATGTCAAGGACCCTCTATAGCAGTGTGTTTCCATGACTATTCTGCTCCACTGGCCATTTTAACCATTCCTGTCCATGTCCCCACTGTCCAAATATGTAATGATACAGTAAGAGCTTTATAAGTCTTAATATCTGTTGGGGTATTTACAGACACCTTCCTTCAATTTCTTTTTCTTCTTTAGGAGTACACTGGCTATTTCTTGGCCTTTTGCTCTTCCATATAAATGTTATCAAAAGTTTACTAAGTTGTTCTGAATTAATGTAATTTAAAAATAAAATAATGAAATCTTACTGTTATTACTTCATTCTGTTTTATTTGGGTTTCTTCTACTTTGTTTTTATAGCTGTATTAGTCCATTCTCACACTGCTATGAAGATACTACCTGAGACTGGGTAATGCAAAAACAAGGGAGATTTAATTGACTCACAGTACTGCATGGCTAGAGAGGCCTCAGGAAACTTACAGTGGTGGTGGAAGGGGAGCAGGCACCTTCTTCACAAGGTGGCAGGAGACACAGCAAGCATGACTGAGTGTGAAGGAGGAACTTGTCAAACACATATAAAACCATCAGATCTCGTGAGAACTCACTATCACAAGAACAGCATGGGAAAACCACTCTCATGATCCAATCACTTCCCACTAAGTCCCCACCTCAACACATGGGGGATTACAATTCAAGATGAGATTTGGGTGGGGACACAGAGCCAAACCATATCAATAGCTTAAGATGGAAGTTACTTAGCTCATTCATTTTCAGCCTTTCCTCTTTTCTAATAGAAGCTTTTGGGTTTTATTTTTTAAATTGATAATTGTATATATTTATATTGTCCAACATGATGTTTTGAAGTATATATGTATTGTGGAATGACTAAATCTAACATATGCATTACCTCACAAAGTTATTTGAGAACACTTAACATCCACTTTCAGCATTTCTTAAGAATATATTGTTATTAACTATAGTCACCATGTTATACAATAACAGAAACTTTTTTATTTTTTAAAGTGAACAAACTCACTGAGGAAGCTTTCTAAAGGTTAAAAATGTCCCATTATATAAACCTTCATCTTCACCCCACAAGTCTGATGTATTTTCTCTGAGTCAGTTCCAAATATTTTGATTTTCTATTATAATTTCTTCTTTGATCCACAAGTTATTTAGAAGTGGCTTTTTTTCATTTTCAAAAGTATGGGGCAATTTGCCTTTTTCATTATTAATGTCTAACCTAATTACACAACCATCAGAGAATATAGCCTGCATGATACCAATTCCTTAAAATTTGTTGAGATTTTTATTTTTATTTATTTTTTATTTATTTTTGAGACGGAGTTCACTCTTTCATCCAGGCTGGAGTGCAATGATGCCATCTCAGCTCACTGCAGCCTCCACCTCCTGGGTTCAAGTGATTCTCCTGTCTCAGCCTCTCAAAAGTAGTTGGAATTACAGGTGCACACCCACCACGCTCAGCTCATTTTTTGTATTACAGGTGCACACTGCCATGCCCAGCTAATTTTTAGTAGAGACGGGGTTTTATCATGTTGGCCAAGCTGCTCTCAAGCTCCTGACCTCAGATGATCCACCCGCCTTGGGTCCCAAAGTGCTGGGATTACAGACGCGAGCCACTGTGCCCAGCCAGGATTTTTTTAGTGGACTAGTTTATGGCCAATTTTTATAAATATTTCATGGGTGATTGAAGATAACATATTTGCTAACAGCTGGGGACAGTATTTGATATATGTCAAGGAATGCTTTTGTCTCAAATTTTACTTTGTTTGAAGATTTTACCAAATTGAATACAATATATAAGAAGGATAATCTATAATAATATAAAGCTGTTTTAGTATTCAAAAACCAATGAGTATAATTCCATATAGTAACAGCCTAAAAAATAAAACCATATCATCATCTTAAAAGGTACAGAAACATCAATGCAGAAAAAGCATTTAATAAAAATCCAACATCCACACAATGTCCAAAAACAAAAACAAAAACAAAAAACAAAATCTAAGCACTCAGCAAACTAAGAAGGGACAACTTGATTGTGTTAAGTTTGGGCTGTCATAACAAAATGCCAGAAACTAGGTGGCTTAAACAAAAGAAATTTATGTTCTCACAGTTTTGGAGGTTAGAAGTCCAAGATTGAGGCACCAGCCAGGTGGGTTTCTGGTAAGGCCTCTCTTCCTGGCTTACAGATGGCCGCCTTCTTGCTGTGTCCTTACATGGCATTTCCTCTCTTATACTCTAGTATCTCTTTTTCTTCTTCCTTCTGTGTTTTTTTTTTTGTTTTTTTTTTTTTTTTAATTTCATTAGAGATGGTCTCACTCTATCACCCAGGCTGAAGTGCAGTCACACAATCACACAATCAGTTCACTGCAGTCTTGAACTCCTGGGCTCAAGCGATCCTCCTATCTCAGCCTCCCAAGTAGCTAGGACTACATGTGCATGTCACTATCCCAGCTAATTTATTTCATTTTTTGTAGGGATTAGGGTCTCTATTGTGACCAGGCTGGTCTCAAACTCCTGGTCTCAAGCAATCCTTCTGCCTTCGCCCCCTTAAAGTTCTGGAATTAAAGGCATGAGCTACCCCTCCCAGCCCACTTTCTCTTTTTATGAGGACACCAGTCCTATTGGATTTGGCCCCACTCTTATGACCTCATATAACTTAACTACCCCGTTACAGTCCCTATCTCCAAATACAATCACATTGGTGATTAAGTCTTCAACACATAAATTTTTTCTACGGACACAATTTAGTCCATAACACTGATAAAATGTGTCAACAAGAAACCTCCGGCTAACATCATAATTAGCCCACTTGTATTTATTGTCTATTATTGATGTATTTGTGTTTGTTACTGTATTTTTTCCGCTTTTTCTGTGCTTAATTTTTCCTTTTTTTTTTTTTTGGCTTTTTTTTCTTACTCTGTTTTCCCCCACTACTGGTTTATAAATTATACATTCCACTGCCTACTGCATTTTTTCAGTTGTTACTCTTAAATTTTACCATGCTTATTTAACTAACCAAAGACTGAAGTTAATCACTATTTTATCACTCAATAAAAAGGGCTTTAGAGCCCTTTAATCCTGACTATATCTTCCCAATTTAAGTACTGTCATCCACTATTTTAGCTCTGTCTTCTCTTCTTACTCCATAAATTAGAAATTATATTCTATACAGAGTGCTTATGATTTATGTACATATTTATCAATTTATTTGCTCACTATTTCTTCTTGCATCTCAGTCCTCCTTCTAGAATTATCTTTCTTCTTCCTTAAATGCAATGCCTTCATAAGTTCCTTTTCTAAAATCTGTTGCCAGTATTTTTGCCTTTGTTCTTTTAAAGTAGAGGCAGATCTTTCTAGGTTATTCATTAATTTCTCTTATCTCATTAAAGAGATTCTCCTGTTTTCTGGTTTCCATTTCCACCATTGCTGCTAAGTCTGCTCTCAGTCTACATTTTGTTCCTTTGCAGGTAATCTGCTTTTTTCCTCTGGCTTTTTTCCTTTAAATCTGGATCTTCAGATTCCTCTCTTTGTCTTCATTATTCTTTCATTTCATTACAGTATATCTTGTTGAGCATTTTTAACTTTTTTTATTGATGTAGAAGATACAAACAAAAAGTTGACAAACCATAAGTGTACAACTTAATAAACTATTACATCGTGAACCTGCATATTCACCACCCAGATTCATTTTTTAAAAAGCAACATTCTATTGTACCAGAAGCCCCCTTCATACCACCATTATTACCCCAAATGTAAGCACTATTCTGACTTCTAACACCATGCATTAGGTTTGCTGGCTTTTGAAATTTCTATAAATGGAATTATATTGTATGCATTTCTTAGTATCTGATCAACCCCCATATTGCTGCATGTGGCAATCATCCATTCATATTTAGCACCATGTAGCTTTCCATTGTATTAACATAGCACAACTTATTTGTCTATTCTACTGGTGATGGTTAGAATTTAGGTTATTTCAAGGTTTTTGCTTTTTCAAATAATCAGTGTTGCTGTTAACACTCCTGTACATCTTTTGGTGTGCTTGTGTTTGCATTTTTGATGGTTTATTTATCTTGTGTGATACATGTTGTGTTTCCTATATCCATGGATTCATGTCTTGTCACAGTTTGGAAAACATTTTCAGCCATTACCACTATGAATCCTATCCCTCTATGAACTCCATATCTCTTTCATTCTCTCTATTTTCTCCTGCCGGAAATCTGATTAGGTAAGTGAGAAGTTTTCACTCTACCCTCCATAAAGCTTAGCTTTTCTTTCATGTTCTCTCACTTGTCTCTTTGTGCTACACTCTCTATAATGTATTCAAATTGATCTTCCAGTTCATTAATTTTCTCTTTTGGAATATTTAACCTGTCATTGAGGCTTTTTTCCCAAAACATATTTATATTTCTAAATGTTCTATTTGCTTATTTTAAAAAATCTGCTGGGTCATTTTTGATAGCATTTTATTACCTGCGCATTTTTGTGATTTTTTTTATTTCCTTAAAGCTTTTATAAATGGTTATTTAATATCTATGTCTGCATAGTTTTAGTATCTAAGGTCCTGAGTAAAGAGTAAGCCAATCTTACTTGTCTTTGTCTTTTCTGGTGACTCTCAGTCATGGTGGTTCGTTTCCTCGGTAATTTGTTGATGTTTTATTACAACACATTTATTTTATTGCTCACATTGGCTTGGTTCTAATCTGTGGGAAACCTGTGGGACTCCATTGGACATGATTTTTTTCAGACAGAATTTACATTTGCTTCTGTGGGAAGTCAGGGTGTGATACAAACCTGGAACTACTTTATTTTATTCCCCTTACACAAGCTTAATGTGGAAATGTCAGTCCAGGTTCCTCATCTTACTACTGGCTCAAGTGTAGACACCTAGTACAACAATGATATTACTGTTTGTCCCAGAGCACCCTTACCTCTTCCTTGAAGTTAATTCCTTGGGTTTCAGCCCATATTTGGAATACACCAAGCTAGAAAGTGCAATCCTTGCAGATTTTTCTGACTACTTGTAATCCCATTAATTTATTAAGGCATATGTTTTATCCAAGATCTAGTCATTTTGCTATGTCAAAACTCATTCGTTTTCTGTCAGAATCTGAAATCCAAATAACGTACTTTTCAAAGGCATCCATATTCAAAATCATCCATTTTATCTACATTGTAAATAGGCCCAACGAGCTGAGTAAGAGCTTTTATTTGCTTTTCAAACTCCATTTTTAAATTCTCCAATTTCAAATACTCATAAGAGAATCTGTAATCTGGGTATATTTTAAAATTAGATAAAATCTCAAATGTTATTATTAAATATTACCTTCTAATAGAGAACCGAGAAATAAAGCTGCACACCTACAACCATCTGATCTTCAATAAAGTCAACAATAACAAGCAATGGAGAAAGGACTCCCTATTCAATAAATGATGCTGGGGTAGCTGGCTAGCCAAATGCAGAAGATTGAAACCGGTCCCCTAACTTTCACCGTGTACAAAAATTAACTCAAGATGGATTAAAAACTTAAATGTAAGACATAAAACTATAAAAATTCTAGAAGAAAATCTAGAAAACACCATTCTGGACATTGGCCTTGGCAAAGAATTTATGACTAAACCCTCAAAAGTATTTGCAACAAAAATAAAAATTGACAAGTGGGACCTAATTAAACTTAAGAGCTTTTGCACAGCAAAAGAAACTATCAAGGGGGTAAACAGACAACCAATAGAATGGGAGAAAATATTCACAAACTATCCATTCAACAAATGTTTAATATCCAGAATCTATGAGAAATTTAAACAATTCAACAAGCAAAAAACAAACAACCTCATTAAAAATGCGCAAAGGACGAGAACAAACACTTCCCAAAGAAGACTTATGAAGAAATGCTCAACATCACTAATCATTAGAGCAATGCAAATCAAAACCACAATGAGATGCCAACTCACACCAGTCAGAATGGTTATTAGAAGTCAAAACATAACAGATGCTGGTGAGGTTATGGAGAAAAGGGAATGTTTGTACACTGTGGATGGGAATGCAAATTAATTCAGCCCCTGTGGAAAGCAGTTTGGAGATTTCTCAAAGAACTTAAAACAGAACTACCATTTGATTCAGCAATCCCATTTCTGGGTATACATCTAAAAGAAAACAAATAATTCTACCAAAAAAACATGCACTCATATGTCCATAGCGGCACTATTCAAAATAGCAAAGGCATGTAATCAACCAAGATGCCCAACAATGGTAGACTAACGAAAATGTGATACATATACACCATGGAATACTATGCAGCCATAAAAAATCATTTCCTATGCCACAATATGGATGTACCTAGAGGCCATCAAACTAAGTAAATTAAGACAGGAACAGAAAAACAAGTATCACATGTTCTCACTTATAAATGGGAGCTAACATTGAGTAAATATGAACTCAAAGAATGGAACAACAGACACTGGGGCCTACTTGAGGGTGGAGGGTGGAAGGAGGAAGAGGAGTGAAAAACAAACTATCGAGTACTATGCTCACTACCTGAGTGATGGGATCATTCGTATACCAAACCCCAGTGACACACAATTTACCCATATAACAAACCTGTACATGTACCCCCAAACCTAAAAGTTGAAAGAAAAAAATAGACATTACCTTAAACATGTCTGTTAATTTATTCAGTTATCCCCTTGGTAAATGCCTCATCACCATGACTTTTTAAACTACATTATTAATCTATACAAATTTCTTGAAAATTTTTACTAAATTTCAAATTTTCTATTCACTGTGTAATAGTAAATATAATAATTTAAAATTTCCTCCATTGTAGCCTTAACAATATTCAAAAGGTACATTCATGAGAAAATAAAAAGGCTCGAGACAAGATAGTCCACTTCAAACACCAGTGGCATAATGTTTTGGATTCAATTTCCATTTCAGACAGCTGTTTAAATATTTTCTTGACTGGGGTGAAAGAGCTCACACTTGTAATTTCAACACTTTGGGAGGCCAAGGCAGGCAGACTTCTTAAGCCCAGGAGTTTGAGACGAGCCTGGGCAGCATGGTGAAACCCTGTCTCTACAAAAAATACAAAAATTGGCTGGGTGGGGTGCTGCACATCTCTAGTCCCAGATACTCAGGTGGCTAAAGTGGGAGGATTGTCTGAGCCTGGGAGGCCAAGGTTGCAGTGAGCTGTGATTGCGCAACTGTACTTCAGCCTAAATAACAGAGCGAGACCCTGTCTCAACAATCAACAAACAAATAAATAATTAAATAATTTTCTTATTTCATTTAATATTACTTTTTCTAAATTTGAGGATTCTGTTCTTGATAATAGCATTGCCTGTATCTGGTTAACAAGCTGAAGATATCAGTTAACTTAAGTACCTTCGCATTTACTGCTCTCAACAACGCCTTTTCAGCCATGAGCCCATATAATTGGTATGTTATCCATTATCTTCTATAAATTCTGCCCCATAGTTATACTGGTAGAGCACTATAGCAATAATTACAAGTCCTAGAGTTCGATACTTGCTCCTTTATTTTAGAGACAGGGTTTCGCTCTGTCATCCAGGCTGGAGTACAGTAACACAACCATAGCTCGCTGCAGTCTTGAACTCCCAGGCTCAAGAGACCCTCCTGCCTCCGCTTCTCGAGTAGCTGAGATTACAGGCATGAGCCACTGTGCCTGGCTTAACATCTGCTCATTAAATAACCCGCTTTTGATTCAGATGACAGCTTCATATATTTCCCTCTAGAAAACGAGACTACAGAAATCTTATTCTATTTCTCAAGTATGCTATAAAGAGAAACACAAAGCTATACTAATATTATATCTATAAATTCTGAGCCATCTGGAATAATATCTTTCTCTTCAGCAATTTAGTCATCTTAAAGGACTACTTGCTTTAAGCAAACATATACAAAACTTGCATATAAAAATCCACATACACTCAAAATATAAATTCTAGGTTGGTTAGGTTATTGACTACACAAAAATATGTATGAAAGTAGATTTCCCCTTCAAAATGTAAAACATGACTCAACCTATCTAAAATGAGGCTTACATAATAATTTGTGGAAATATGCATTTGTCTTATCATATTTGCATGCATTTAGCTCCTTGAAGGCAGAGATTTTACCTTAATCCATCTTTATGCCTCACTTCCCAGGATCAAGCATTGTGCCTCACACAGAATAAGCACTCAGTATATGTTGATTGAATGGAAATAAACTGAACAACACTTTATCTTCCTCTTCAAAATAAATATTTAAATGCCTTTATAGAACTCCAATCCAATTTTCATTAAGTTATGTCACGTATATGTTTCAAATGAGTATAACTTTTTTTTTTTTAAGAGACTCGGTCTCACCCTATCACCCAAGCTGGAGTGCAGTGGTGTGATCACAGTTCACTTCAGCCTCGAACTCCTGGACTCAAGCAATCCTCCTACCTCAGCCTCTTGAACATCTGGGACTATAGGTACATGCCACCACACCCAGCTAATTAAAAAAAAAAAAATTATACAGGTGGAGTCTCACTATGTTGCCCAGACTAGTGTCAAACTCCTGGCCTCAAGCGATCCTCCTGCCTCGGCCTCCCAAAGTGCTGGGAGAGAGCTTTTTTCTACTCACTTATTCTACTCATCAGTGTGGGCTGGGTGGTCCAGAAGGCTTCATAGAGGAGAAAAGGTTTGAGCTGAATTGTTTCTGTTTCTTTCCTGGTCTCTTAACTTCATAGCTCCCCGGTTATGGAGCAGAGAAGCTCTGAGTATTATTTGCTAGAGAATGTGACAGAATGATCTTTTAATCATATGGGTATATTTCTTGTGTGGTGAGAACAGTGCTATACTGCCTGGAAATGAATCATACCTTTAACTGGGATGGAATTTTATCTGAAGAGTGGCATGTACATGGTATTAATCATGACAATTGTAGGACTGTCATTGCCTAGGAATTAAATGTGTGTCCTTCAACCTGTAAACAGAACAGACAATCTGTATGCAGGGGGTAGGGCTCACTACTACTTGGTGGTGAGCCCTAGGAGAAATTTATATCTTGGTCTTGGCTCTTCTATGTGGGGGCAGGGGTGGGGAGTAGAAAATGAGAAGTTTACCCTTTACATAGGGAAAAAAAAAAATAGGCAAGCACTGAGATGCCAGAAAGTCTGGCAAAGTGCTTGAAATATTGTTCCAGTGCTTTGGGAACAGAATATAAAACACTCAGACAGAGCAGGGAATGGGTCAGGGCCCATAAGCCCTAGAAACTCATTAGCGAAGATCAGATAGAAATTTGTACCTGGTGAATCTAATTCATTTTCTGTTTCTTTCACTTTCTCAGTTTATTTGCTTTGTGTTCCCTTAGGTTTGAGCCAGGTCTTTAAAAATTTTCTACTAATTTCAGTTGAAACAAGTAAAAGGATGTATATCTCTTCCTGAGCCAGAGTTTTAATAGAAAACAGGATTCCTCAGAGAGCATGTGAAGCAGACACCTTGAAAAAATCCAGAGGGAGCAGCCAGGCTCCAGCCCACCTGAAGAATCTCCTTCTCCTGCTAAAACGTTGCAGATTCTTTATGCTGTTTTAATAGAAGAAGAAATTTCTGTAGCCTATTGTGTCTGGAGATAAGCAATGTAGAAGGAGGCAGAACGGCTGGAGAAGAAAAGACCCTGGTAAATGAGGGCAAAATCAATGTAAATCTTTCAGGAACAATCTAATGCTTCCAAGTGTGATAGTTTTTAAATCTTGTAAGGCCATTTAAATTGGTGTATTACATTTTTCTTCTAATCTTTTCCCTCAGGGGTATACATTCATTTAAATGTTAAGAGGTAGTCCAATGGCAAAACTTCATGGCTATGAATACAGCTTGATAAAGCGCAGTCGATGCCATCCACACATTATTCCATACATTTTTAAGGTTTGTAATGGTTTGTCCTCCAATGCAATAAAATTCTCATGTTTACACCAATCAAAGAATACTTACATATGTCTATCCTCATACTGAAACATCATGCCTTTGAAAATGCCTTAATTTTCTGCAAACATCTAAAATACCTTTGAAATTTCTACCACTCACATCTAGTTCCAAGCTACGGGTCTGCCTCAGCATATGCACAAAAGCCACCACACATGGAAAGCCCTGCTTGGACCACTGCCCACAGGGATTCTCAACCCTGGAGTCTGTGCCCAGATTAAACAGTCAGAACAAATCCTTTTGCCAGGAATCTGAACATCACCCTCAAAAGAGACATGTATCTCTTTCTATAGAAATACCTAGTTTACTGTAAACTAGATATTTATTAGCCTGAGGCTGAGCACCTGATTGCCTCTTCTTCATGGAAAAGCAGCTGCTCCAGTTGTTAAAAGCTATTCTTAAGAAATAATTCATCTAACCAGTGAGCTATGACTTGGTTGACTGCATGGCTATAAAATAATTTATTGCTAGTGTGGTGTATATGGTATCTATTCACCACTCTTTAGAATTTTTTCCATATTGTTAGGTTTGTTCCCACTCATTTTTCTACAATTGTCAATAAAATTATACAGTCATATATCACTTAACAATGGGGATACATTCTGAGAAATGTGTCATTAGGTGATTTCATCATGATGCAAACATCATAGAGTGTACATACACAAATCTAGAAAGTGTAGCCCACTACACATGTAGGCTATAAGGTATAGCCTATTGCTCCTAGGCTCCAAACCTGTAGAGCATGTTACTGTACTGAATACTGTAAGCAACTGTAACACAATGGTATTTGTGTATCTAAACACAGAAAAGGTACAGTAAAAGTACAATATTATAATCATATGGGACCACTGTCATATATGAGGTGTGTTGTTGACCAAAACTTCATCATACAGCACATTACTGTACATATATACACAAATCTATAACACAAACACTCCCCCACACCACACACACACACACACACACACACACACACAAAGACACACAGGGATATACACCAATCCAGCATTTTTCTAGGATGGAACTAAAGTCTCTCCTGACTCATAGAGTCCTTTTTCTCTCCTGACTCTTAGAGTCCTCTTTTGGTGGTCCTTTCTGCCTTCTGTCAATGAACAGAGTCAAACTCTGTAAAATATTTGAAGAGATATATTCTAAGCCAAACATGAGTAACCATGGCCCATGACACATCCCTCAGGAGGTCCTGAGAACATGTGCCCAAGGTGGTCAGGAGGACCTGGAATTGATAGAAAGGGAATGTTCACGTTAAGATAAAGTTGTGGAGACCAAAGTTCTTTTGAAGTCTTATAGTGGCTGCCCTTAGAAACTAGGTGACAAATGTTTCCTATCCAGATTTTAGTTAATCTCTTTAGGATTGGGAGGGTCTGGAAGAAAAAGATCTAGCTCTGTTAATGGAGATTCTTTACAGAAGCACATTTTCCCCCACAAAGGACAGCTTTGCAGGGCCGTTTCAAGATATGGCAAAGAAACACGTTTTGGGGTAAAATATCTTTGTTTTCTTCCTTGTCTTCCTTGTCCTTCCTCTGTTATGCCAGAGTCAGGTTGGAAAGTAAGTCACGATATATAGGATTAAATAAAACCCATCTGATGAGAATTTATGATTTGTAGGCCAAGACTATTCCTTAGATAGGAATTTGGGCAAGATTAAAAAATCAGAGTTTAGTCCTCACTTCTATGTTGCATTTCTGTTTTGTATGTATCTGTCTTACCTCTTCTACTAGCACTTGTGCTCCCTTAAGAGCAAGATCCACCCACAATTATTCTTGGTATCATCTGAATAGCCAAATAAATACTTGTTAAATGCACACATAAATGAAAGAATAAATAAAACCACTGAATATGTACAAAGCTAAATCCTTTATCATCATGAGCCATTCTGTATAATTTTATGACTGCCTAAGGTAAACTTACTAAGCAGTGCTGGACTGGCAAAAAAAGGCACACATGCACACACACATACACACACACAAAACAGATGAGGGGAACCAACTCTACAAAGTTTACTTAATTGCAATTATACCAATAAATGAATTCCCTGTGGCAAGAAAGCATACCAGAAAAATGAGAGTAAATGTCAGGTATCTTTCTTCAACAGCAGAATTTGTGAACACAGCTTTATGGCAATACCTCACAATATTGATTTTAAATATTTTTGAAATACCACGGGCTATGTGAGCATTATTCGCAAACGTGATGCCCATTCTGAGTGCTAAGTAATGGATGTACTAACCCACAGAGCATGCAGGTACTTAGGAATAGAGCTCTGTCCTAAATGCCAAAGAAAGCACAATGATTTCAGGACAAGACAACAAAATGACTTACCAGAAGAGGCAACTGATAACTGAAATCAGCAGCAATTCTGTGTTTCATAATTTGTCATGTAAGACACTTAAAATGACACAAAAATAAAAACAAGAAAAGGAAACCTCATCCTTCCCCAACATATTTGGCAATAAGTATTAGATGTTTCATGTGATCGTGTTAATAGTTATAAAATTATTTTTTATTTAATTCCCATTCAACAGAACAGGCTTCTGGAGGAGAAAGAGCCAGCATTGAGTTCATCATTAAAATCAAATGAAGGGCATATTCCATGGAATACTCTTTTCCATGTCATCTCCACTGTGTATCAGTTAAGTGGCTCTGTCATTGAGGCAAAATTAAATCAGAATCCAAAGCATTTCCAAGAACAAAAGCCAATACTCGTGCCCATTCTTAACACAGACTGAACATTCATAATCTCGCACTACAGAATCACAAGTAGCAGGAGACAGTTCAAACCTATCACACTCTTCTTGATCTTTAACATCATATACCACACAGCAGCAACCAAAGGAAAAACCAAACTTGGTTTTATAAATATGGCCTCCTGACGGGATTTTGAATACTCTTTATCATTCATCCATTCTAGCTGCCTTCTAAGTTGAGAATTGAGAATTTTCCCATGAGAATTGAGAAATAATAAGAAAAGAGTCTGAAAATGAGTAATTATGAGGAAGGCAAAACAATTGATTTTGTGAATTAAAGTGCAGGTAAAAAGCAGACACTTCTCCCATAAAAGTTACATGAGCTCTTAAGTATCCTTAGTGGATCTTTAAAGAAAAATATCTTGGGCTACCCTCTTTGGGTCCCCTCCCTTTGTATGGGAGCTGTCTTCACTCTATTAAATCTTGCAACTGCACTCTTCTGGTCCGTGTTTGTTATGGCTCGAGCTGAGCTTTCGCTCGCCGTCCACCACTGCTGTTTGCCACCGTTGCAGACCCAACTCTGACTTCCATCCCTCTGGATCCTGCAGGGTGTCCGCTGTGCTCCTGATCCAGCGAGGTGCCCATTGCTGCTCCCGATCGGGCTAAAGGCTTGCCATTGTTCCTGCACGGCTAAGTGCCCAGGTTCGTCCTAATCGAGCTAAACACTAGTTACTGGGTTCCATGGTTCTCTTACATAACCCACGGCTTCTAATAGAGCTATAACACTCACCACATGGCCCAAGATTCCATTCCTTGGAATCCGTGAGGCCAAGAATCCCAGGTCAGAGAACACGAGGCTTGTCACCATCTTGGAAGTGGCCCGCCACCATCTTGGGAGCTCTGGGAGCAAGGACCCCCTGGTAACCTTTTGGCGACCATAAAGGGACCTCCAAAGCGGTGAGTAATATTGGACCACTTTCACTTGGTATTCTGTCCTATCCTTCCGTAGAACTGGAGGAAAATACCAGCCACCTGTTGGCCAGTTAAAAACGATTAGCAAGGCTGCTGGACTTAAGACACAGGTGTGAGGCTATCTGGGGAAGGGCTTTCTAACAACCCCTAACCCTTCTGTGTTGGGGATGTTGGTCTGCCTGGAGCCAGCTTCCACTTTCAGTTTTCCTGGGGAAGCTGAGGGCTGACTAGAGGCAGAAAGCTGTCATCCCGAACTCCCTCCGGCATCAGCCGGTTGAGATCATGGCGCAGCCAGAAGTCTCTACTCAACAGTCGCCCGTGCGTGCGCCCCTACCTTTCCTTCTGACCCATACCTCCTGGGTCCCGACTATGACTTTCTTGAAAGTGTAGCCCCAAAATTCTCCTTACCTCTGAATCTACTTCCTCTGATCCCTGCCTCCTAGGTGCTAACAGTTCAGACTTTCATTTCCCCTAGCAAGCTGTATCTCCAAAGGGATCTAGGGAAGCTCTACGCTGCATCCTTAAGCATCTAGGCTATAAACCCGGGGAGTCTTGTCCCTGGTGTCCCTTCCAATTTAGGCATACAGCTCTCGACATGGGCAGTTATATGGGACCCATTCCCTACCACCCTTGCCAGGGCCCCAAGTTTGTAAATGGCTGAGAGAGAGAGATGGAGGAAAGAGAGAGAGAGATATAGAAGAGAGAGAGAGACACACAAAGGAGAGAGAGAGACAA